>NW_022436983.1:8197514-8270891 GCF_009761245.1 Sapajus apella | reverse complement strand
CTCTTTTTTTTTTTTTTTTTTTTTTTTTTTTTGAGACAGAGTCTCGCTCTGTCACCCAGGATGGAGTGCAATGGCGCTATCTCAGCTCACTGCAACCTCCGGCTCCTGGGTTCCAGCGATTCTCCTGCCTCAGCCTCCTGAGCAGCTGGGACTATGGGCACCTGCCACTACGCCCCACAGATTTTTGTATTTTTAGTAGAGACGGGGGTCCACCATGTTGGCCAGGATGGTCTCAATCTCCTGACCTTGTGATCCACCCACCTCGGCCTCCCAAAGTGCTGGGATTACAGGTGTGAGCCACCACGCCCGGCCAGCGGAACTCTTAGTGGCTATGAATCGTCAGGTACGATCTGCCCCTGTGGATGGCCACCCTATTGGCCTCGGGGAAGCTGTCTTTTCCTAAATGATTCTGCCTGAGCCCACTATGCCTGCAATTCAGGACACCAAGGCAGTGCAATGACTGCTGGCGGTGACCCTCCTGCCATATCGTGTGCTATTCACCCTAATATGCAGCCCAGACACTGAGCCCTATTTCCATGTGCAACATCACTTAAAAACCCATTCCTGGGCTCAGCAGGCAGAATGAGTTTTGCTCTTGCCTGATATATGGCAGGGTGTAAGAAGCCAGGGACCAATGTTCAGGCAAACCATTTAGGTATGGAAAGAACAGAGGACTTCATGTTGATGTCACTGTCCTTATCTATATAGCCCAGGAATGAATATATAGATATATAATATGTAAAGAAAACATGCAGTGAATGTGGCCACATCCCAAGCTTGACCTTCTGGGCTCCATATGACATGCACGGTGAGCAGGCAAAGTTCCAATGAGCTCTTGCCACCTGCCAAGCCCATCTGCTACAAACTCACTGGCAGCCAGGAAGTGACACATTATAACCCTATAGGATTCCTAAAAAGTGCCAGCAGTCTTCTTGAGGAGTAACAGGGTAAAGGGAGGGAGAGGACCTATCATCCCTTGTCCTGGGAAGATACGTGACCAGGCTCCTGCCATATACAAGTCAGGTCAGCCCAGACTTCTGGGGTGCACCAAAGAGGTGTTGGAAAACCACTAAAAATCATGAAGTGCATGCTGGAAGCATGAAATTAACCAGAACCAGAGACTTGATTTAAGAGGTCCTTTGAAGGCATTTTCCAAAGACAATAGAAAGACAGTAAATAATCCCCAATCAATAAGTAATTTCAACCACACTGTACTGATCTGTAACTAATCTCTTTGTGACCATGCATGATAATTTTCAGGGAGAAGTCTGAATCCCCATCCGATGGCAGCCTACCAAGTTAAGAAAAGACACACTCGATTTCGGCCCCTTGATCTGTCTGGGAAACCAAGGCACAGGCTACTTGACGAGCTCTGTCACTCAGTGGCAAGCTAACAGAAAGCCCGAGACTCCCCAACATTTTGCTCCATCCTCTCTGCCATTTGAAAATTCTCTTCCTCCAAAAAGATCAAAGTCTACTTAGGAGAACGAGAGCAGAGGCAGAATGAATTGAGAAGGGGATGCCAAAAGACAGAACTTATTTTGCAAAATGACAGTGTCTAGCGTCTCCACAGACTACTCACACGTTCAATTCACTCCAAAGGTAATTTATACTTCACCAGTTTCCAGTGTTGTAGTCATGGTAGATGAGAGCTGTCAGACCTTAAGTAACAGCCTATTTTAACGCCTGGAGAGAAAAATACAGCTTGCATATACTTATGGACACGTACAAAGATACAGGAAAATGACCCTCTCCTCCATCCCATTCTAACAAATGCAGTAGACAGGAAGTCCTCAAAACCAAAGAAAGATGCTATCAGCATGTTCACTTGCATAGGAATACAAATACAATTATTTCTTAAAGAAAAAACTAAGGACAGTAGGCATACATCCTACTGGGCATTAAGTATTTTGTTAGATACAGTTAACACCTATTTGAATCGGGTGCAATAGCACTTAATTGTTTTATTCTACGCATAGCAAAGCAACCAATTGAATCTAATATTAGTCATTCATCAGATAAAACATTTTCAGAGAAACAAACTGCTATATTTTCCCCTCAAAAAACAGCTAGCATTTTAAACACATTTTCCCAGAGATGTTATGCTGAGGAAAACAGCTTAGAAATGTTACTTTAAACAAATCCCTTCTCTGGCTACCAACAACAAGACGAATTGGAACAAACGCTTGGCTCTGTTCCTTCCAAGCCTCCTTCTGTCCACCTGTCAAAGGCTGTCGTGACCCCACCAACCCAAAAGGCAGCCTCTGGCGTTGTGAAATGTGCCACCCTGCACGGACACCCTCTGCACTGTATGCATTCTCATTAAGGATTATCCAACTCACTTGCAGCAGGGAGAGACAAGATGGGCTGGCTGCCAGGAGTTCCTTCAACACAGATTCCGAAAGAATATCCTCCAAAGTGCCGAAAGCCCAGATTTTCAGCAGTTCACTTTCTAGCTTCTGTTACATAGCAACCATGCCAGCTCACAGGGGGTACCAACCAAGTTAATATTTCGTTTAAATGATACATTGCATTAACCCTCTAGGAAATTCCCAAGGTTTCTTTATCCAAAGGAGACACCAACCTACCTTCTGCCAGTTGTCATCCCTGGAACAAAACATCCAATGATGGATGGATAAGCTTGCTTCATTCATTTTAAAAAAGAATTTAAAAAACACAAAAAACATTTGAAAATGAATCTAATAATCTCCTGGCAGAGGAAGCAAAAGGTGACTCTTTCCCATAACCATTTGCACTAATATTATTAAAGGTACATTAGCATGCATTTAATATGTACATAATGCCCTTTAGTTAAAAGATGACTTACACGGTTGCATTTTGAAAGATACTCATTTCATTCAAAACCTTGATTTGAAAACTGATGACTCAATAGCACTGAAATACTCTAAGGGTCTGGACCCTTGAGTTGTATCAACACAGATCAAATGAACACACAGGACTAATTTGGAAGAACAGCTAGAAGCCAGGAGGACCTGAGCCTCTGGGACCCTCCCTGGAGGTGGAACCCCATCAACCGTACTTTAAAATTAACTTGTGACAACTCAAAGCTTCCTTTTAGGATAATGAAAGCAATGGCAAAAGAAACTACCAGACCACCTCTGCAGGGGGTTTCTGTGCTAGCCACAGGCCCTGAGAAAAAGAAAAACCAAAACAACTCCCTCCCCTCCATAAAAAAAAAAAAAGAAAAAAAATCCCCAGAACTTGCAGAGGTGAAATAATGTATCATGTACTATTGCAATGGACAAGTAAATGACACCCCATTGAACTTATATGGGGGGCTTGTTTTCTTTTCAACCATCACATCTGTTTAAATGAACATCAATTTAGACGGTTATGTGGCCAACAATCAAGTAGAGTTTAAACCTTTTATTTTCTGATTATAAAATCACAAAGTGCCCCTAGTAAAGACTTTGAGAAATGCCAACGTACAAAGAGGAAAAATCCAGACCACCCTTCATTCTACCACCCACAGACAGCCACTGACACAGGCAGGCACGGTCCCGAGAGCATATGGGAGCTGCTGGTAGGCTCTTAGGACCATGCGTTTTTAAAGACAGCAAGAGATACAAAAGCCATTTTCATTTCCACAGCCTTGTGCATTTGTGTAGGAAAAAAGAACAAGGAAGTATCCCCCTATTGCTCCACTACGACAATTTGACCAACCTCAAGTATCTCAGTTTCCAAGTTGAGCGTGTGTACATCATCACTGCGTCGACTTTGCATGCCCAGTCTACAACGAGACCCAGGACTCAGATAAAAAGCCACGTAACTTTTCCTTGGCTGAGAAAGGGGCAGACGGTGGGAAATAAACGAGCATTGTTCAGTGTCCTTTCCGATACAGCTTTCGATTCTTAGCAAAATGCCAGCTCTTAGCTGCTTCTTTCATGTTAGCAGAGCCTCTGCCTATAAAAAGTGAAGCATTATCTTGCAGTCTGCCTTTCTCTCTTCTTTTTGCACAGGTTCCAGTGGAGAATGTTCTTTCACACGCAATGACATTGCAAGGGATAAATGACAAGAATAACCACAAGTCACGTTTGCAGCAAGCACTAGGACCACAACACCTTCTCACCATTACGTCATGGCTACTTCCTTATCAAAGTACTCCCCCCAGTTCCTAAGACTTCCCACAGGCTCCGGGAATACCAAGTTAAGCTCTGACTTGGAATTCGACATAAAACTGCACATGTGCAGGCTTCGCATCTCACATCAAAGAAAGCACACCTTCCCAGGAAGATAAGGTGGAAACAGAGACTGAGGGAGAAAACCAGATTCTTAGGAAAACAGACTCTCTCAACACTCAAGAGAAGCTCTTGCAACGGCAACAGAACCAGAAAATCATTTTGAGCCACTGAGCAATTGGTAGCTTGCACTTCAAGTGACATATTTACACAAGTGGCCCTCATGGACTGGAGATTTTTTTCTGTCCTGTTCTGGATTTCAGCAGTTTAATTTGCAATTCAAATGATATTAATAACCAGTGATACTGTTTCTTAAAGGCCAATTAGGCAAAAAGAAAAAAAATACCGCAAAGCCTGCTTACCCTTTTACTTTCTAAGTCACAGAAACCAAACAGTACATTTTAAGGGTGCCCCATCCGCCTTTATGCCTTGTAGGGGGCTTCAGCGCTTAATCTCTGTCAATGTGAACACAAACCAACCAACCTTCTTTTTCTCCCTCTAAACTGCAAAGAGTCCCTTCAAACAGGGGCTCCCTGCAGCCCACCACCCTAAACCTTCATTTCTCTACCGCTCAACCTTTGGGGTCTACAACGTCCACCCCCCACCCCGCCGGAAAGCGCTCTAGGTGTTTATATTTGCTGGAAATTTAAACTCCCTGCTGAGCTGAGCATCTACTGTTGCATCCATAGATTCCAATGCTTGCGAGACCTCAGATGGGAAGAAAATAAAGTCCAGATGCAATTGAGCCAAGGGATTTGGCATCGGCGGAGAAAAGTGCACAGCAGTCCAATCCTCTATCCCAACCACAGAGACGGAGCCCGGAGCGCTCTCCGGGAAAGACTCATTCCAAAGGAAGGAGGCTTCGGAAGTGGGGGGAAACTGTGCCATTCACCCCAGCAGGGGGTGGGGGAAAAGGCCCCGCCATGAAAAGTTTGCCACGGAGCTGGGGGCTGGTGCCACGGAAAGGGCACTCTCTGCTGCCGGAAGGGACCCGCCAGCTGCGCCTCGCTGGGGCTGGCCAGGGCCGGTGTGACCCTGTGACCGTGTGACCCCGTGCACGCTGCGCCCGGGTTTTCGTGAATGACAGCAGCCTGCAACTCCCAGCCCGGGAGCCGCGGTGGCCACCGCCGGGCGGAAAGGGTTATCTGCCACAATGCAAAGCGATTCCGCCCCGGGCGTGGGGGATCCCGCGTCCCCGGCCACCTCTGGGGCCCGGCGTGCTCGCTCGCCCTCCTCCGCCCTGGGCGCCGGAGCGATCCTACCTTGCGCTCCGAGCTGGGGGTTCTCCATGTTCGTCGCCGCCGAGTCCGCCGCCGCCGCCGCCGAGGCGCTGGCCGCGGCTCCCGGGCCCGGGCCGGAGCCGCCGCCTCCGCTCAGTTCCGCCAGTCTCCGGTTGGTGGCCGTGAGTTCGGCTCGCAGGTTGGTCACCTCCTGGCTGGCCGACTGGACCGCCCCATCGATGCGGAGCGCGAGCTGCTTATTGTCTTCCATCATGCTCAGGATTTTGGCCTGGGGGCGAGAGAGGTGACAAAGAGCTGCATGATGCGCGGGGGGGCGCGCGGCCGGGCACCCCCGGCTCTACCTGTTGGGTCCCCCGCGGCCCGGCTCGCCCGCGCCCCGACCCCCAGGCACCGGCAGCGCCGGCTCCTCCGGCGCAGGAATGACAGCGGCGCCTCCAGCCCGAGCCTTGGCGGTGGCGAGGCGGCGGGGGGGGGGGAGGAGGAGGAGAAAGAGGAGGAGGAGAAGGAGGAGGAGGAGCAGCGATCGCCGAGACCCCGGCGGGCGGGCGCCGAGAGCTGCTCGGAGGACACCGCGCGCCGCCAGGCACTCTTTAAATGGAGCCTACCATTCGCCGCCCGCTCGGGAGGGGGCCTGGGTGGGAGGCCCGGGACACCCTCGGCCTCCCGCGCCCCTCTCCTTCGGAGACACACCCCCCGGGGGACGGGAGCGGCGGGCGGCTGCCGGGAGTGGGCTAGGGTGGCGCCCCTGGCGTGGGGCGGGGGGTCGCCTGGACCGAGGCCGGCCCTCCGTCCCCTCCCTGGAGCGGTGGGGCAGCCCCCGCCCTGGAGAACCCGTGCCCCGCGCGGTGCTAGGGTCGGGGAGGCGCTGGGTGCTCGGAAGAGAGGGTGCTTGGAAAGGGGGCCTCAGAGGGGGGCAGGGGTGAGTCTGCTGGGGAGGGGGCAGCTGGAGCCAGCTCAAGAGTGGAGTTCGTGCTCTGCCGGTCCCTTAAACTGCGAGTACGAAATGCTCAGAGGGGAGCCGAGCTGGTGCCCCGCGTGCTTCTCACTCTCCACCCCCGCACCGGCCGCCGGACCTGTGCTGCCCACCCCCGGAGGGAGGGCCCACCTTCCTCGGCGTGGGCCGCCCGGGCTCCCGCCTCCTCACAGCCTGAGCCCTGCGTGTGCACCCAGGTGGAGGGGCAGCCTTAGCCAGCTCCTAAGCTTCTTAGCTGGGCTGAATATTGGCGGGGACAGAGATGAGGCTGGGTGATAAGGAATGCGTCAATGGGGCCTCTTCCCTTCCTTCTCCTGCTGAGAACAGAAGAGTTGAGCCCTGCTGCCTCAGTTTACCCATCCCGTCTTCCCAGAGGAACTGAGGTAACCTGGCGTTGATAAGCCCTTTCCAGCTCCTCTTTTTCTCCCAGAGCACAGGCTTTGCATTTTTCACTGGGGCCCTGGATTCCAGCCACCAGACCTTGTTACCATAGCAAGCTTCATTCCATGCAAATAGGACAAGTTAAAACAGCCAGCAACCCTCTGGTCAACAGGGCACCACCATTCCAGCTCAGTCAACCTCCGGAGAGCAGCAAAGAGCAGACTGCAGAAGCCAGAGGGGTGCTGCAGGGGAGAATGAGGCTGCCTACCCTTCGGGTTCTTACAGGAAGCTCTTAAGAACCAAGCAAAAACTGCGTGCAGTTTTTATACGCATTCTTATCCCTGGCGAGTGAGGATTATTATTCCCACTTTAGGGATAAGGAAACTGAGGCTCTGCACAGGGTTAAGCAATTTACTTAAAGGGGCTCGTGGAAACCAGGTGACACCAGGACTGGAAGAAAGTAATCATCTGATTGCAGGTTTCTCCCACTGCGCCTTCAGGAGACCTTGGATGATAGATTTCTCCCCCCTTTTATATGGAATCATGAAAACAGCCTTGCTCCATTCTCCTGTGACTACTAACAAGCTTTTGTAAGAGGGCAGGACTGGATGGTGGAGCATGTGGTGGGAAGACGCGATTCTTCACTCTGTCCACTCTGCTCAGCTAATGGGTCAGGGTGGGGATTGAACCCTGACCTTAGCCTCATTAGCACAACTTCTGACCAACTGGACCAACCACGGCACTTAGAACGGCTTAGGGTATCTGCAAAGCAGGATTCAGTTCTTGCAGTCTTTCAGTTACGTTATGGGGGGAGCATCAAAACTACAGAACTTTGGGGGTCTTCAAAAGGGGGGTGCCGGGGTGCAGCCATTGTGGAATACATATTAGCAGTTCCTTGAAAAGTTAAACATAAGATTACCTATGACCCAGCAAATCCACTCCTAGGTATATGTCGAAAACAAATACCCAAACAAATATTTATACATGAATGTTCATAGCACACTATTCATTACTAGCCAGAAGGCAGAAACGACCCAAATGTCCATCAGCAGATGACTGGATGGGCCGTACGCAGTGGCTCACACCTGTAATCTCAGCACTTTGGGAGGCTGAGGCCAGGAGTTCGAGACCAGCCTGACCAACATGGTGAAGCCCCATCTGTACTAAAAACACAAAAATTAGCCAGGTATGGTGATGAGTGCCTATAATCCCAGCTACTCAGGAGGCTGAGGCAGGAGAATTGCTTGAACCTGGGAAGCGGAGGTTGCAGTGGGCCAAGATCGTACCATTGCACTCCAGCCTGGGCGACAGTAAGACTCTGTCTCAAAAAAAAAAAAAAAAAAAAAAAGGCGACTGGATGAACAAATTGCAGTACACAATGGAATATTATTCAGCCATGAAAAAGTACTGGTACATGCTACTGCTACATTGATGAAGCTCCAAATCATTATGCTGGGTGAAAGAAGCCTGACACAGAAGGTCACGTGACGATTCCGTTTATACGAAATATCCAGAATACGTAAATCCGTAGAAACAGGAAGCGGTTCGGTGTTTGTCAGGGGCTGTGGGGAGGGAGGAATGGGGAGTAGCTGTTTAATAGGTGCTGGGTGTTACTTTGTGCTGATTGATGAAAATGTTTTAGAACTACACAGTGTTGTAGTGGCACAACATGGTGAATGTACTAAGTGCCATTGAATTGTTCACTTTAAAGTGCTTAATTTCATGTTATGTAAATTTTACCTCAATCAAAAAGTCATCATATATGCAAATACACAAAAAGGGGGGAGGGGTGTTCTGGAACTAGGGCTTCTGAGCAAATGGTTAAGAGTAGCTTTATTTAGAGGGCCGTGTGTGTGTGTGTGTGTGTGTGTGTGTGTGTGTGTGTGTGAGATAGGCTCACACGTCTGGTATAGCACTCACTAGAAGAAACAGTAACTTATCTGTTTACATGTCTCTCCCACTTCACTGGGAACTTGTGGGTGGGGGAAGGAGGGTAATCCGGTTTTTTGTTATTCATCTTTGCATCCTTGCCACCCTATCCCATAGTGTTCTGTAAATGAACGTGTGTGAGTGTGTTTGTGTAGTAAACAAACTGACCCAGTGTTACTCATTGTGCTCTTCAGTGAGATTATTCCCACACACAGGAATCTTAAAATCAAAACCAAACCAAAGAAAAATCTAACAAGGAGAAAAGACAAGACTCATTCCCTGAGCCCCTTCTCAACCCTCTCTCTCTGAGGTTTCAAGAAGCTTGCTTTAGACACTCCTGGGGTGCCTCCTAGGATATTATGAATTTTATTTTTTGAGAGTTTTTCCCTAACATGAAAAAAGGGGCTTTCTCCAGTTGTGTGTCCTTATGTTCACCCATTCACCCACACACCAAAGGACCAGAACTTAGAAAGTCTGCAATCAATTAGCCTCTGCAGGTCCACTTCATTTAAACCAAAAAGGTCTACCTTTCTTTTTTTTTTTTTTCTTTAAGTTGGAGTCTCACTCTGTCACACAGGCTGGAGGGCAGTGGCACCATCTCAGCTCAGTGCAACCTCTGCCTCCCAGGTTCAAGCAATTCTCTGCCTCAGCCTCCTGAGTAGTTGGGATTACAGGTGTGCGCCACCACGCCCAGCTAATTATTTTGTAATTAGCCCGCCACCATGTCCCGTTAATATTTTGTATTTTTAGTAGAGGGATTTCACCACGTTGGCCAGGTTGGTCTCAAACGCCTGACCTCAAGCAATCCACCCACCTCAGCCTCCCAAGGTGCTGGGATTATAGGCGTGAGCCACCCAGCCCGACCAGGTCTACCTTTCTTATCCCCATCCTCCACCACCGCTCCTCCAGAGGTGATCTCAAGGAACAAAACAATTACTATATTTACCTTTTCTTTTCTTTCTTTTTTTTTTCTTTGAGACGGAGCCTCACTCTGTTGCCCAGGCTGGAGTGCAGTGTCTCGATCTTGGCTCACTGCAACCTCCGCCTCCCAGGTTCAGGCAATTCTCCTCTCAGCCTCCTGAGTAGCTGGGATTACAGGCGCGTGCCACCACGCCCAGCTAATTTTTGTATTTTTAGTAGAGATGGGGTTTCCCATCTCTACTAAAGATGGTCAGGCTGGTCTCAAACTCCTGATCTCGTGATCCACCCGCCTTGGCCTCCCAAAGTGCTGGGACTACAGGCGTGAGCCACCACCCGCCTTGGCCTCCCAAAGTGCTGGGATTACAGGCGTGAGCCACCACACCCGGCCAGGTCTACCCTTCTTATCCCCATCCTCCACCACCGCTCCTCCGGAGGTGATCTCAAGGAACAAAACAGTTACTATGTTTACCTTTTTCAGGAATTGCTAATATATTTCCACAGTGGCTGCACCACAGGATCCCCCTTTTGAAGACCCACAAAGTTCTGTAGTTTTGATGCTCCCCCCATAACGTAACTGAAAGACTGCGAAGAACTGAATCCTGCTTTGCAGATACCCTGAGTAGTTCTAAGTGCTTTCTCTGGTTCAGCTGGTCAGCAGACTCTGTGTCCCCGCCCACTAGCTTAACACCTCCTGGAAGCCCATTGGCCTGTCTGGGGCGCTGAGGGGTATTTACGATCCATGTCATTGGACACACCTGAAAACTGTTGAGGGCGGGGTCTGTCATCCATAGCTCTCTGTCCATGGGATCCACAGCTGTGAGATTTTGACAGTACTGTGGGTTCTGTTTCAGGGTTCTCCCTTTTGCATGTTCATAAAGTAGTCCCAATCTCATGCCACAGCAAGCTGATATTAAAAATCAAGACGGAAAATGGGTCCCCTTTACAGGGACTTGCTGTCATTTTTCCACTGTCACTGCTGTTATCACTCCCAACCAGCCCCAACCCCACCCAAGGCCCAGGCATTGGCCCATATGCGGTCCACCTACATTGCCCGATCTTTCTGAGCAGAATGAGCCAACGGTGCCGTGTGTGTATGTCACTCATCAGAACTTGCCCGGGCGTTTTGGAAAGTCTGCAGAACCAACTTCCCTCTAGCTCAGAGAAAGGAAATTCCTATCAAGAATCAAGGCTAAGGGCCCGACCATTGCTGAAAACACAACTATACTCACCCCTCTTTTCCCAGAAATAAACTGACCTCATAGTATAACGTCCAGACTGGGATGCCGCTGAGAGCAAAAGAGGGCGCTTTGAGTAACTGCGTTAAGCTGAAACAAGCGGCATGCATGGAAACCGTCCCAGGAAACCCAGTGTATATGGCTGCCCTACTCTACGATGGAATGATGCTATTTGGTCCCGGAAGGCAATGGGGATTGTCTACTCTAGTGCCCTCCTTATTTACAGACAGAGAAAGAGACACCCCAGATTTAGGGATGAACCACGCAGCTTTGTCAGCGAAGGAGCTGGGAAGAATTAAACCAGGGTCTCCTTTAGAAAATGGACCATCTCTCCACTGCCGTGTGTATCATGCGGCACTTCCTCAATTATAGCCGAAGGCCGAACCCACAGCCTTGCCTAACCCGGCTGCTGATTTCTTCTACTGCGCCCCCTGCTCGCCACTCTCTTGCCACTTAATTGTTTCTGAACCCAGGGTCTTTGCCTCTTCCCTTGCCTCTCCCTGGAACAGTCTCTCCCTGGCTCTCTGCATCTGATTCCTTTTCCTCCCTCAGACTTAACCTTCATCATTTACTTATGTCATAGCATGTATCGCCGTTGGTTATTAATCCTGCTTATTCGTCTTTGTCCTGGAATTCCCAAGAATAAATGCCCTTTTCTTGAACTGATTTGATGATTTCTATTGCACGCAGTAAAATGCCTTGGCTAAAAGTACACCATCCCTCCACTGCCTGACCCCAACCAGCCCGTCGGTGAGCCTCAGGAAGGCAGGGTTCGTGTCCCCGAGGCGGGGCTTGTATCCCGTTCTGCTTTCTGCTCTCCCTGTCTGGTGCTCCATAGATGCTTCTCCAAAGAGTGCGTGGCTGATTGAACAAATTCATCTTCCTCATCCCCTACAAATTCGTATCCACAAATATTCTTGCTACTCTCATTAAAACGCTTCTCATATTCAGTCTTCTTCAGGAATTCTAGTCACGTCTTAATTTTGCAAAGCACTTTCACAGCTCTCTCCTTATTTCATTCTTGCAGCAACTCCATTGGATAGAGAGGGTACTGGAATGCGCATATGGCAGATGAAGACACTGAAGTGAAGAGATCTAGGCCGGGCGCGGTGGCTCAAGCCTGTAAGCCCAGCACTTTGGGAGGCCGAGGCGGGTGGATCACGAGGTCAACAGATCGAGACCATCCTGGTCAACATGGTGAAACCCCGTCTCTACTAAAAATACAAAACATTAGCTGGGCATGGTGGCGCGTGCCTGTCATCCCAGCGACTCAGGGGGCTGAGGCAGGAGAATTGCCTGAACCCAGGAGGCAGAGATTGCGGTGAGCCGAGATCGCGCCATTGCACTCCAGCCTGGGTAACAAGAGCGAAACTCCGTCTCAAAAAAAATAAATAAATAAATAAATAAATAATTAATTAAAGAGATCTGTCCAAGTATCACAAAACTGCCTGCACCTCCTCCCATCTCTTACGCCCCCAGAGCTCCACACATACTTGTTGAATGGATGAGCTGGGGGCCAGGACTCAGACACTCCCACAAAAAGTCCAGTTTTCTCTCCGATCCAATCAGAGGCATCGTTTCTGTCTGGCTCGGAGACCAGAGGCAGCATTCATGCACTCCTCCCAGGAAGGCTGAGTGATAAATTGTGGATTCCAGGAATCCATACGTGGGACAAGGTGGAACAGGGAAAGGCTGAAAGAGAATCCAGTGAGTGATGATCTTGACCCTGGGGTCGGCGCCCTGAGAAACTCTCATGCTTCTTCAGGTTGGCACATGGCTGCTTGAAGGAGCCAGAGAGGCCTCCACGGATTGGTCCTGCTCCCTGCAGCCAATGTTAAAGGCCACTTCCTACAAACAGTGTCCTTCCTAGGCCCTGCGCCACAAGCCCCTGGACTTCAGGCCAGTCCAGTGTTTCTCAGAGCGAAGATGAAGACCACCTGACATGGACTCTTCAGAAGCTGCTTGTGAAAATGCAGAGGCCCAGGCCCCACTCCTGACCAAGCAGAATCCCTGGGGTGCTGCCTGGTATCTCCATATCTGCATTTACAACAAGCTGCCCAGGAGAATCTGATGCGTAATGAAGTTGGAGGCTCACCGCTCCAGACACCCAGATGCCCAGAAAGCACTGAGTGCAAGTGTGAAATATGTCCATACCAGGAGCCTTTGGAGCCTCAGGAGTCGCTGTGATGGTTCCCTGTTCTCTGTTTTCTGGATGACATCTGTCCTGTGTCCCCCGTTTGCCCCCCTCCAAGAGAGAGTCCTTAGGGAGTTACCTTCCTTCTCCACAGACAGACGCTCTGTTTATCAAATTGTCGCTTGTGAATCCTGGCCAATCTAGGAGATGGATCTCTTGTACATTTACATGGTTTACTTTGGCTGAGTGGGCTTTAACATGTGCTCTGGGGAAAAAGGTAACAGATTTCCAGATAGGAGCGGCCAGAGCTCAGGGCTGTGAGTGAGAGGACCGGGAGCAGGCGGCAGAGCCGTGGAGAAGAGTGTGCAGGCAGTGGAACCCCAAGAGCTATCCTCCCCCTATTCATCCCCCTCATGACCACAGTCATGAAATGAAAGGATGGAGAAGAAAAGACACCAGGAGGAAAAAATAGGGAAAAGGAGTGTGGGCTGAAGGAGACAGCCTGCAGCTATAAGATGGAAATGTACGCGTTCAGTGTTGATTAAACACACACACACACAGCCACACACACACACACACACACACACCAGTATACATCAGTGTGGACACAGAGCAGAGTTATTAGTGTAAAGAATGACAAGCTCCTGTGTCTTCCCAAGCAATCTCTCATCTAAAGCTGGGAAAGTCGGTCAGGCGTATCCCTTCTGTGCATGTATTCAACCAACTCAGTTCCTTCTGTGGATTTTGCATTTGCAAACAGTCCTTTAATAATCGCTTCTAATTCAGAAGCTCCTAGGTATGAAATCAATAAATGTTAATAGACATTCTAACCACAGACTTAAACACATAAGCATATATACTTAAAGTTTCTATTCCTTGGTTGAAATGCAAGTGCTTTTTTTCACCTCCTTGAAGGTTTCTTGTTTTTGGGTTTTTTTTTTTTTTTTTTTTTTTTTTTTTGTATGTGTTTTTTTGATGTGCTGCTTCTTTCCCTGATCAGGGGCTTACAAGAGAATATGCGAGCTAGCCTGGGCTCTGGGCTCTGTCACAGTCTCTGTGAGTGGCAGTGAGCAATGGCCACGGCCGAGCAAAATACAAAACCCAGAGACAAATGTTTCCACCCTCAGAGAAACGTCACTGCACCTCCAAAGACCTGGTTCGAGCTGGGGGCATCTTGCCCAACCTCTTGCCCTCTTGTGCGGTTGCTATGTCCACGGCGGTGGACGCTATTTTATTTTCCAGCAACCCAGAACATTTTTTGAGTGGTTCCCCTAACAAAGCTAAAGAGGACAGGGTCCAATGTTCCAGCCACTTGCACACTCTAAATCTGCTCTATTTTCCCATTTTAGCGAAGGCGCCTTCTCTACAGCCTCCTGGCAGGGGGTTGTTAGCTGAGGTCATCAATGGTCTCATCCCTCTTCTGGTGGGGGAGGGGTAGCTCCAATGCACAGGCTCTAGAGTTAGGCATGGGTTTAAGTCCAGCCCTGCCACATACTAGCTCTGAGACACTTGATCAGTTCCTTACTGTCTCTGAGCCTCGAGTTCCGCATAGGGAAAATGGGAATAATATCACTGCTGATTTCATAGACTTGTTGAGGAATTAAGAGAGACGATGCATTGTAAACCATCTGGCAGAGTGCCTGGTGCCTAGAAAGAACTTAGTAGATGTTACCGATGATGGAGATGATGACGGTGGCGACGAAGACGTGGCTGTGATGGTTGCAACGGTAGCCCTCATTCCTTGGGCATCCACTGTGTTCTGCCACTTTGCTCACCTGTTTATTTCTACTAGCTCAGGCTGAATCTTCACAACACTGAGGTCACCGTCAGGAAAAAACTTAGGCTCAGAGGCTTGCTCACACTCACCTAGCTAAGAGGTAGAATGACCAGATTCACATCTAAAGTATGCCCAATCCTTTTTTTTTTTTTTTTTCGAGACAGAGTCTTGCTCTGTCACCGGGCTGGAGTGCAGTGGTACAATCTCAGCTCACTGCAACCTCCACCTCCTGGGTTCAAGTGATTCTCCTGCCTCAGCCTCTTGAGTAGCTGGGACTACAGGTGTGTGCCACCACGCCCCGCTAATTTTTGTATTTCTAGTAGAGACGAGGTTTCACCATGTTGGCCAGGATGGTCTTGATCTCTTGACCTCGTGATCCGCTGGCCTTGACTTTCCAAAGTGCTGGGATTACAGGCATGAGCCACTGTGCCAGGCCCCTAGGTATGCCCAGTTCTAAGGTTTCCACCTTTTCTTTCTTTCTCGTTTCCCCCTCTAATACATGAAGTCATCCCTGTACTCACTGAGGCAGTGAGAGACCTTGTGTGTCCCTTCCAACCTAATCCCCTTCACTCTCTGCAAAATGCTGGGATCTGAGGCAGAAGCAGGGAGGGAGCTGCTCCTTGGTGGCTGGTGCCTTTGTTATTTCAGGCCCTGGGGACCCATTTGGTAAATGAGTTCTTTTGGCTCATAAAATGGTACCCCAGTGGGTTTGAAATACTTAACAGACCTACCCTAAATGGGTAATTTATTTTTTTTCTCACTGGTAGTGTTATTATTCTTGTGATCTCTATTCTATGAAAGTTGTTTTTGATGCTTTCTTGGAGGGAATGGGGCTATTTTTAAACAGAGGGGCATTCGATTTAGAGAGGAGCTGAGTTTCACAAGATGGGGGTCCTCAGGATGCCTTTATCACCCTATTTTGCTCTTTCACATTTATTTAACTAAATGATATCTTCAGGGGGAGAGTTTCTACTCATTTCTACTCAGGACCCACGCAGGCCCCACTCTTTTCCCAGATTGTATGAACTTCTGCTTCTGTGAGTTCATTTCTTTCTACTCCTAGGATGCTTTCCTCACCGAATAAGTCCTCTTCACTTAGGAAAAGTACTTTCTTCCCTGAAAATATCACAAAGAACAGTGTGAGCCCCCATTCAAGGCCACAGTGGAAACATGATATTAGGTACCACAACACCAGAGGAATTAAGGCCCTAACATCCCTCGATGATTTATTGCACAGGGGTCTCAGATCTGGCAAGGTACACCATCTTTCATCGGGAATTGGAAGTAGCAGTAGTGGAAAGGGGCATTAGATCTTGTCCTTTGAGCCAATACTAAATTATTCCAGCGCCAAAGAGCCCTGGGAAAAATCTGTATTTGCCAACTGGTATCCAGTGTTCCCGGATACCCCCAGTGTCCACCAAGGGCTGTACCTGCAGCGATCTGCCCTAATATCCAGCACTCACTGTCCAGTTGTGCGTATAATTGGAAGAGAGATATTTTTCAATGGCCCACTCATTAGGATAGTGTGTCTATAGCCAGCAAGGTGCAACGTGGCCATATTTATCTTAATTGCCTGCCCATTTATTATTTTTTTAAATCTGCTTTGTTTTATGCTGGGAAGATGTAAAACGATTTATGATCTCCTATTTGGAACTCCAAGGCCACATTATTAGGTGTCTCTGCAGTGCAAGAGGGAGCTGTGTTGCTCATGGCCATGTCGGCTATTTTGCTTTTGGTCACATCCTCGGCCATCTTGGTAGGAAGATAGATGGTAGGTACTCTGACAGCTTCACCCAGGGCTTTGGGAAGTCATAGGTGAAGTCCGTATAGATGTAGTTTACTATAAAAGCCGTTATGCATGCTAGTCAAGCCAGCTGCCGATGTCTTTCCTTTTGAGAAACAAACAAGTAGATTTGGTTTAGAAGCGGGCAGGTTGGGAGGTAAAATCAAGCACCAAAGAGAGAGGCACACATTTGCTCTTCCCTTGCCTGCTCTGGTGTTCTGCACCCATGCCCACAGCCCCAAACTCTCCTCCAGTACTGGCTCCACGACCGGCTCCTCAAAACACTGGGACCACAAGTGCAAGAATGTACCTGTCCAGTCTCTGAAACAGCTGTCCCGTATTCAAGAGATGAAACTGACCAGAAGAAAAGCAACTGAACGTTGTTCTTCCCCTGCCAGCGAGGAACCCCCAGGGAGTCTTGCAGAAAGCCAGATTATAACACTAGGAGCCTGATAGCTTCTAGGCAGCTTTGGGGAAGAAAAGAAAGACAGATCCAGGTTCCGGTCCTGTCATTCATTAGGAGGCATCAAACCAAAGCGTCTGCTTCAGTGTCTCTCAAAAGAACACCTGGCTAGCTCATGGGCACCTTTGTGCAAATTGGGAAAATATTTGCCCCTTCTCCTGGGCAAACGGAGCCCTGCTGGAGGGCACAGACTCAGGGAAAGGAGCTCTGCCACTCAGGTGTGTTAGTCCCTTTCGGAAGCTAAGCAGGAAGTGATCACACATATCACGGACCAGTGGGATTTTCACCTTCCTCGCTCAGAGGGTATCTAGGTTCTATTTTCAAGATATTTTTGTTGCTAGCATTTTAATTCAAAGTAACATGTACCTTCACAAATCTATGTATGCCTTTATACGAAGAGCACTGAAGGAAGCTATTTTACACTACATTTCAGCAACTGTATGAATCTTTTCTTTCTTGAAATTGTCTCAACTATCCAAGAAGAGGCTCAGTGAGCTGGTAGATTCAAAATCCAGCTCTGCCTGAAAGTGCTTTTGGGAGGGGTGATATGAGAATGAGAAGAGACAATGATTCTGGTGGGTTCTTACACCAGACCCGGTGCTAGGTACTTAATGACAACCCTACAAGAAAGAAGCTACCATTATCATCCCTGTTTTACAGAGAGGAGAGCGGAGGCTCAGGAAGGTGAATTTACTCCCCCAAGGTCATACAGGTCAAGAGTGGCAGGGCTGAGACTCAGGCACAGGCCGCAGGGATGCCAGGGCCCCGTTTTACTACTTTTCTGTATGGCCTCCTTCGACCCAAACTCAACGTGGGTGCTATTGAATTGAAAAATGTAATGAAGATGGGATTCATATACATACCTGAACTGAGGATGGCATTGGAACAGTAGGTTTTTTTCTGGGGAGGTGGGTAGAAGGGGAATGAGAGAAAGATTTTCCTCTTAGGAAAAGTACTTTCTCCCCTAAATGTATCACAAAGAACAGCATGAGTCCCCACTGAAGGTCACAGAAGAAACATTCTATCAGTACCGCTACACCAGAAGAATTAAGATCCTAACATCTCTTGATGATTTATTGCAAAGGGGTCTCAGATCTGGCAAGGTGCACCATCTTTCTTCGGGAACTGGAAGTAGCAGTAGTAGAAGGGGGACTTAGATCTTGTCCCTTGAGTCAATACTAAATTATTTTAGCACCAAAGTGTCCTGGGAAGAATGAGGAGAAAATTTCATGTTGAGATGTAATCCCCAGTGTTGGAGGTGGGGCCTGGTGGGAGATGATTAGATCCCAACAGTTCATGGAGGCAGATCTCGTACGAATGACTTAGCACCAACCCCTGGGTGATGCATGAGTTCTCGCTCAGTTAGTTCACACGAGATCTGGTTGTTTAAGGGAGTATGGGATCTCCTCGCTTTCTCTCTTACTCACCTGCCCCCCACCCTCACTCCTGCTCTCGCCATGTGACATGCCTGCTCTCACTTTGCCTTCCAACACGATTGTAAGCTTCCTGAGGCCTCACCAGAAGCTAGCACCACACTTCCTGTACATCCTGCAAAAGTGTAAGCCAGTTACACCTCTCTTCTTTATTCATTACCCAGGCTCAGGTATTTCTTTGCAGTGACGGCAAGAATTAATACAGGGAACAGTGAATATGCATGTAATTATTATCTTCTGCTTCAGGGATTCTTAGCTTACCGTTGGGAAAAATCTTGAGCATTCTATGGTTCTCATAGCTTCAGCAGTGTGGATTTCCTTTATACACACCTCTAATTTTAATTATCAGCAAGTGAGGAAAAAACATCACCCAATTTGTGGACTTTAGAATTCTATATCTGGAAGGAACCTCAAAGTTCATGCTTACTTTGAACTTACATGTTGAACCATATTAACCTGTGGCTTTTGGTGGATGTCTACAATCCTGGCACTTTGAGAGGCCAAGGTGCAAGGATCTCTTGAGCCCAAGTGTTTGAGATCAGCCTGGGCAACATAGCGAGACCCTTTCTGTACAAAAAGTAAAAAAACATAGCCATAGCTGGCTGTGGTAGCACACGCCTGCAGTCCTAGGTACTCAGGAGGCCAAGGCGGGAGGGTCACTTGAGCCCAGGAGTTCAAAGCTGCAGTGAGCTATGATTGCACCACTGCACTCTAGCACCTGGGCAACAGAATAAGACTCTATCTCTAAAAAAAAAAAAAAAAAAAAAAAAAACCAGAAAGAAAAGTTCATCATTAGTCAACAGGTTTGTTTTACAGATGAAGACACTGAGACCCAGAGAGACAATTTAACTTGCCCAGATGACCCACGCATGGTGTGGCAAGACTTACTATTACTGTGACTTGTTTATGTTTGTTTAAGTGAGCGCAGGACCGTGGTGGAGGTTCAGTAAACATTTGCAGAACCATATTAAACTGTGGCATTTGATTGATCCATCTGAGGGGTGCATCACAAAAACAAACCAGCTCTACTTCTGATCATTCTGTTGTGAAAAGCTTCTAAACTTAAAATGAGGTGAAAACCTCCACTGGGAAGTCTCCCTTTGATCTTACGCTTCCTTTCCTTGAAACTGATAGCAAACTTGGCAACCGATTTCTTCCAGAAATTAATAATCAAACTTTAGAAGTTTCCTTTGGTTATCCTGACAACTTAAAACAAAAAGAAATGAAACATTTCCTGCAGCGTCTCCCCTTCTCCCTTCCAACGCCCCCACGAGGGAACAGCTGTGTCTGTTTAAAATTGATTTTGATCTCCCAGGAAGGATCTGGTTTCTTTGCACACGGAGCTGCCGCCTCGAGATGGCGTGTGCAGTTCTGAGAAGGTGTTGGGGTTCAGCTGACTCTGCTGTAATTCTAACAGACAATCAGCAGAAGCCCATCTTCCCTCGGGGGTGTGGGCGATGTGACACTTTAGCTGACATCGGTGCGGTGGGCTGGGACGTTCTGCTGCCTCAGGAATGGTTCGCCACCCTCTCCGAATTCCCCTGGACTATTGGTGGTAGATTGGATTTTTCTTCCTCATTCCTCACTCCTTCCCATGACAGTATTACCTATCCATCCTGCCTTTTGCCTCGTTACTCAAAGTAGGTGGAGTACCTTTCCCTGACCCCCTGACGTTAGGCTTGGCCATGTGACTTGCTTCGGCCCCTGGAATGCTAGTGGCTTGCAGCCAGTGGGGGCCTTGAATATGTCGGCGTTGTTTGGCTTGGCCTCCTCTGTTCTGGGATCTTGTGTGAGAAGAGCACGCCCCAGGTAACTGCCTCAGTGTTCATCCTTGAAATGCAGACATATGAAGCAAAGCTGAACCTGGCTTAGGATAAAACCCACCTCAACCATAACCATGCCCTGCCAATGTACAGATGCATAAAGGAGAAAAATGAATATGATTGCAAGCCCCTGGGATGCTGAGGCTATTTGTTCCGCAGCAAAAGCTGACTAACACATGACTGAAACTAACACCTTCCCTCAAGGGTGCCCTCCTGCCTGTTGTAGTTTGCTAGGCAACCGTAACCAAGAACCACAGGCTAGGGGGTTTAACCAACAGAAATTGATTTCCTCAGAGTTCTGGAGGCAGGAAGTCCAAGGTCAAGGGGTTGGCAGTTCTACTGAGGTCTCTCTCCTTGGCTTGTAGATAGCCACCATCTCCCTGTACCCTGTGTATGTCTGTGCCCTGATCTCTTCTGGTAAGGACAGCAGCGGTGAGACAGACAAATAACATTTGGATTAGGACTCACCGGCATGACATCATTTTCCCTTCAACACCTCTTTAAAGACTCTGTCTCCAGATGCAATTGCACACTGAGGACTGGGGGTAGGATTTTAATCTACGCATTTTGAACAGGCACACTTTGGCCCATTGCAGTGCCTGCAAGTGAAAGGAAGTCGCTGTGCGCTGGCTCAGATACCAAGGGGAATTTATGGCTCTCACAGCTGGGGAGCCTAGAGGCAGAGCCGACTTAAGGAACTCCAGCGGCTCAAGCAATGCCATTAGGTCCCTCTCCTTCTTGCTTCTCTCTGTGGAGTGGCCTCATTTCTCATCCTCTGTGCCACTGCCCTTTCTCCATGCAGAGGAGGCTTGAAAAAGTCGGCCATAGGCTTACATCATTCTACTTTAACTGCCTCAGAGGAAAAAGCCTCTCTTTCGTGTTGTTCTCAGGGATGACTGGGCCTAACCCTGGGTCGGTCACCAAGGCTAGGGCACGTGCTCCTTTGATCAGCTAGGTCTTGTGTATATGCCCAGCCCCAAAGCCTCAAGGGAACTGGTTGGTGGCCCTGCCAGAGATGCAAGGAGTGGGGAGGAGCATGTGCCCAGGGCAGGGGGAGTGATTTAGTCGAAGTAGAAGGAACCCTTGGCAGACCAGGCAATGCCATATCCACAAGCAGCACACCCCTGCCCCAACAGCAAGATAATGAGCCCAGCCTGCAGCCTGGGCAGTGACTTGGAGATACTGATCTAGGCCACTCATTTGGACTTTTCATCAGACACACTGGACTTCCTAGATGGCAGCTTTAGGTGAGCGGCACAACTTCCCCAAGTTCCAGTTTGCTCTATTACAAAGTGGGAGAAAACAAATGCTAGCTTGTCACAGGATGGTGATGAGGAATAAATGCGATCGTGATATCAAATCCCTAGCCCAAGACTAGGAATATCCACCACTAAAGTCCCACAACTGCCCGGTCACCAGTCATCACCGTCTGATGCAGGAGCAGGGGCCTGCTTCACCCAAGCTTACGCCCCTACCCAGGGACCAGCCTTTGGCCAGTGACTTGGATATAAAATCCCAGCTCCTTTGCCTCCATTTGGGACCCCTCTGAAGGGCCAGCTCCGGAGCTCCCTCAAGGCATCATGGCAAAGCACACTGCCTGCCAGCTTCCTGTCCACCCAATCCTGACTTCCTCACGCCTCTACACATGCATCTCCCTAGAGCATCCCCATGTCCGCATGCAGAAAACTGGATTGCAGGTGTTCTGGTGGCTGGCACACCAGGAACCTTCATGTGTGCTAGCTGTAATCATTGTGATCACTCTTATATTCACTCACTCATTTGTCCATCTCCCTCTGCTAAGGGTACACCTACGAGAGGCAGGATAGTGTACTAGCTTGGAGTACAGACTCGCCTCTGGAACTGGAAAGCCTGGGGCCAAATCCCTGGTTGACCTCCACCAGCTCTGTGATGTGGGTAAGGAACTTGCCTTCTCTGTGCCGCAGTTTTCTCACCTGTGGAATGGCAATAATAGTGTAGTTTCTGTCGCACAGGGTTTTTGTAAAGATAAGTGAGTTGATAAGGGTGAAGAATTGACAAGTCCACCAGGCATGGAAGGAACACCTATAAATGTTCACCTCTCTGCTTTCTGCTGGGCAGTATATTATGTGATGGGGCTACAGGGATGGAGGAGGCCCAGTCTCTGCCTTAACAGTGCTCATGGTGTAGTGGCTGAGACAGACAAATAAACATTCAAGCCAGGAAGAGCTTGATTCTGTGTCCCTTTAAGAGCATGTTTTTGAATGAAGTTATGTCATTCATTGATTCTTTTAAAATCACATCATAAGGATCCATTAAAAAGGAAAATTGTATTTCTCTCATCAAGAAAATTCTTAAGATTAAAAGAACTCTGGAGGCTGGTTCAAAATACAAAAGTCTCAAATTTCTTTTCCAAACTAGGTTAGGGGTGCTTCCCACCTCTTCCTGCTGAGCGGAACTGCTGAAGAGGCTGAGCCCCACCTGAAGGTTCCATTTCTCCAGTGCCCATCCACATGTCCCAGATTTGGGAACAAGTGTTTGTAAAGGACAGTCTCATCCTGTTGTCTGAGAACTGCCTTTGCAACACGGATCCACTGACCCAAAGTGCCATCAGGGTTTGTGTGAGATGGAATGAAAAATTCCCAGGTTTCTGAGCTAGAAGAGTCAGTTTCTAAAAGTCTCCCAGGTTTGCCCTCTCATTCCACAAGCTTAAATTGAGAAGTAACCTGCCCAAAACTGATTTTGCTCCACACCAAGAAGCTCTTGTTCACGCCCACTTTAAGACTGCAAATCCTTAGTGTTTTCTGGAGGAGGTGGTGAGTGCACAGGACTTGGAGTCAGGCAGACCTGGCTGAGGTTCCTGTCACTTGATCTAGGAAGTCATCAGATTTCATGTAATTCTGGGAAAGTTACTGACCTCTCTAAACTTTAGTGCTTTTTTTTTTTTTTTTTTTTTTGCTTGTAAAATAGCAATGTTGGCCGGGCACGGTGGCTCATGCCTGTAATCCCAGCGTTTTGCGAGTTCGAGGCGGGCGAATCACGAGGTCAAGAGATCAAGACGATCCTGGCCAACATGGGGAAACCCCGTTTCTACTAAAACATACAAAAATTAGCTGGGTGTGGTGGTGTGTGCCTGTAGTCTCAGCTACTCGGGAGGCTGAGGCAGGAGAATTGCTTGAACCCACGCGGTGGAGATTGCAGTGAGCCGAGATTGCACCATTGCATTCCAGGTTGGTGCCTGGCCTCAGAGCAAGACTGTGTCTTTAAAAAAAAGAAAAAAATAGCAATGTTGTGATCCATACTAACATATATGTACTGAACATCTAATACATGCCGGATGCTATTCTAGGGGTTATAAATACAGCAGTGAAAAAAAATAGGCAAAGTCCCTGCCCTTTTGGAGCTTACATTCTAGTCTGGGTGGTAAGAGGTGGATACACCTACATTTGAGTGTAAGTGTATCATGTGTGGGTGGGGGAAAGAAGGGGGAACAAGAACTAAAGGACAAAAGGGGAGAAGGAGAACTGGGGATGACGTTTGGCTTCTATTTTATATGAGATGGTTGGGGAACCCGACTTATCCAGTAAGGCGACATTGAGTAGAGACCTGAAACACACAGGAACAAGCCATGCAGATTTCTAGGGAGGGCAAAGGCTCAGAGATGTGAGAGTCCCTGGTTTGTCTGAGAAACAGTGGGGCAGGTGTGTGGCTGGAGGGGAGTGAGGAAGGGGTGAGTAGGAGATGAGACCAGAGAGAAGTAGAATCAGGTCAGGTCCCCCTGGGGACTATAAGGTCAGGTAGGGACTTTGGCTCTTATTCTGAGTGAGATAGGGGATACTGACCAGTGTTGAGCAGAGGAGTGACAGGAGATGGTTTATGCTTTGGCACACTGTGTGGAAAAGGCCATCCAGGAGCAAAAGTGGAGGCAGGAACCATGTAGGCAGCTGTTGCCGTATCTAGCAGGATCCCATGGCGGTTTGAAAGGTGGTGATGGAGTCGACAGGTAGCGTGTGGACAGGTGAATGGCTTCTAGATCAACAGTGAAGGTGGAGCCATGGTTTTGCTGACAGGCTAAAGGCAGCACATGTGAGAGAAAGAGGAGACGAGGATGACCTGAATGCTTGTATTTAAGCAAATGGAAGAATGAAATGTTCATTTCCTAAATGAGGAAGGCGGTAGGAGGAGCGGGTTTGGGGATAGAGTGTACGCTGATTTTGAGATGCATGTTGGCGATCCAAGTGGCAATATCAAGTGGGCAGTTGGGTAACCCAAGCTTGGAGTTCAGGGGAGAGGTCTGAGCCGGAAATATGAATTTGGAAAGTGTCAGCATGCAGGTGTTATCCAGAGGCCCAAGAGTGGATGAAATCTAACAAATGCACATCGAAGGAGAAGGGAAAGGCCCAGGGACTGTCTCCCAACATTTAGAGGTCAAGGAGACACAAGCAAAAAAGACCGAGAAGGAGCAGTGAGAGAAGTGGTGTCCTGAAAGCCGTGGAGAGACAGTGTTTGAAGGAGGCCCTGTGAGAACTTGCTAATAGGCTGAGTAAGCGATGACACTGGCGATTGATGACATTGGTTAATGACATTGCTGACATTGATGATTGACCAAGAATCTGGAATGCAGAGGTCACGCGTGACTCCAAGAAGGGGCTTCACAGGGTGGTTGGGAGGATTAAGCAGGACAGCAGACATAAATCAAGCAGCATAAAACCTGCTTGAAACCCAGTGCAGAGTAGGTGCTCACGGAATGTTAGTTCCTTGTCTCCTAATCCTCACCCACCACACAAGTTGTCTAACTCACAGTTATAGGCCTGTTACCCCGAGCCCCTCCATATCCACTAACATCAGCCATCCATTCATTATACATGGCTACACTATTAATACACTTTATTTATTTATTTATTGAGATGGAGTTTTGCTCTTGTTGCCCAGGCTGGAGTGCAACAGTGCGATCTCACCTGACTGCAACCTCCACCTCCTGGGTTCAAGTGATTCTCCTACCTCAGCCTCCCGTGTAGCTGGAATTACAGGCACGCACCACCATGACCAGCTAGTTTTGTATTTTTAGTAGAGACGGGGTTTCTCCATCCCAGTTGGTCAGGCTGGTTTTGAACTCCTGACCTCAGGTGATCCGCCTGCCTCAGCCTCCAAAGTGCTGGGATTATAGGTGTGAGCTACCATAACCGGCCCCAATATGCTTTAAAGATATACTCACCAGCAATGGTGAAACCTAAGCTGACTGCAACACAATTTAATTACCCTGGAAGTCTCAGCGATGGTCAGTGAATTTGCAAATATCCTAGATAATATGCCATGAAAAAGACGTTGGATTCCTGTAGCTGTGAGTCACAATGGGTACTAATTATCCCTTACTCAGAAATTAAATGAGCAGATTTCCCCACCCCGCTCCCACTTGGCAAAAGGTCTATATGATGTCCTAGAAAATAATAAAGTGAATGAATCTGGTATGAAAGGCAGCGGGCAGCCTCACACTGGGTTCTCTGCTGCTTATTAATACCAGCACATTGCATTAAATTAGAGAAGAGCCTTTTCACAGGAGTGCTAAGAATTCTGCCTGGCTGCCACGTGAGTCCTCCCGGATGATGCTTCTCACCCGGCAATACACCAGTCACTCAGTGTGTTCCTGTTCATTCAGGATCCGATGATTAAGGCAAGCTGAAAATTTTTTTCAGCAGTGGTCAAATAGTATGCTTACTCTAGCATTTCTAAGTATACTCAGGAGATACAGAGAACCACAATTGGGGGCATTAATAGGTGTCGGCAATTGTACTGAGTACCTTGCATTTCTCCATTTTATCTTACAGAAATCTCATTATTACAACAACTCCATGAGGTAGGTATTATAAACATTGTTAGAAGCTGAGATTTCAAGAAATAAATTCTGAGGGTCACCTGGGCAAATCCCTAAACGGCAGAGGTAGGATTTGAACTTCAGGAGGACTGATGGTAAAGCCGGAGTGCTACCTTTCTCTTTTGTGCTGCCTTCTAAGAAAAAACTGACAGCTCAAGCAGAGCATTTAGGAGGTTCTGCTACAATATTCAACTTACATTTTTATTAGGCAGGTGCTAGGGATAGAAAAAAAAAAAGGACAAAAAGTTTTGGTTCCTGGCTTCAAGAAGTATATATTATATTCTCATAAAGTGGCAATGATAATATTCACCTGCCTATCTCCAAAGGTTATTGTAAAGTTCAAGTAAATTAATGGCTATGGAACCATCATCTTTCCCAAATAAAATAAGGGCTGGAACCAGAAGCTGATTTAAATAAAATTATAAAGCATATTAATATCAGCATATTTTCAAGTGCTCAATCAAGTTCTAAGTGACTAACTTTACTACTCCATCCTACACTTTGACTTGTACATGAATGGACCGATTTCCTCCCAAAGAAACATGCATTTTTAAATTTTGGTTGACATAAATCTACCTTGCTCCCAGGACTTGATTCATTTAAATTCTTTCCTTTTCAATTAAATAATCACCCAGAATCTGAAAGGACATATTTCCATTAGTAGACTCTCAACTAGATGACCTTTGAGATCACGAGGGTTTATGTAAATTTTTCTGATTGCTTTTTATCTTCCTATGTATCACTTTCCCTAAAATTTCTGTCAGTTAGTATATTTAAATTCTTCTCTCCTCATTTCACCGCTATTTACAATAATGAGTCACAGCTGAAAGGGACTGAAATATCATGGGCTGCTTTTAACATATGCCAGCAAGAAGGGTGCTTCATGGTTGGAAAAGGCTTGTTCAAGTCAGGGGAGAGGTTTTCCTCTACCGGTGTAAAATGGAACTTAAAATTTCCATTAATTACTTTCCAGGCCTTATCCAACTTGTTTTTCTTGGCTAAGGCCTGAAAAGTAATTAATGGCAATTTTGGATACAACCCGATATTCTATATGAATAATAGCAAACTTGGATTATGTGCTCATGATGTGTCCAAGCCAAAGGAGCTCATTTCCTGACAAGTAGGAGGTAGATACTCTTATTATCCTCACTGTACAGGTGAGAAAACTGGGGTTTTGGAAGGTTAAACAACTTCCCAAGGACACATAGCTAGTAGGTCATAGAGGTGAAATTTGAACACAGGGCCTTGGACTTTTGACAGGCAGCGAGTCCCAGCTCTGCCAGCCGTGGGACTTCAGGCAAATCATGTTGCTGTCTAAACTTCCTTTTTCTCATCTGGGAAATGGGCATGATAATATCTTGGCCTTGTCTTTCCCAGGGTTGTCATGAGATTCAAGGAGTTGCTGGATGTGAAAATGCTTTGTAAAGTGTCAAGAATGCCATGATCACTATCAAGATTGGGAAGGGAACCCAATGGAAGTCAATCAGTGGAGCCCAAGATCATCCAATAAGTGGGCTCACATTTAAGACTATAGTCAGCTTCGTTCAAAGAACCAGTGGCCTGTAATGAACACGTGCTGACCGCTAGCAGCTGAAGGGCTGGTCCAGAAAGGCTCCCAATCTCCCCAGCAGCGTGATCTTGCTGCTGAAGCACAGTGCTACCCTCGGAAGCCAGTCCCAACAGCCCTCCAAAGCTACTTCTCACCTCCCCTCTGTGCCCAAGAAATTATTTTTGCCACCCTCTTTGATTAGTGGCACATTTCCAAGCTGAGGGCGTCTGTGGAAGCAATCTTTATGCTCAGATTTATCAAAGCCACCGTTGGCTTAATGAATTACCGCAATCCAATGAGCCCATAGATAGCTTGTATTTAACTTTTATGTGGCTGCCCCAGAAACCAGCTTGAAAAGCAGAAATCAATGATTGTGACAAAATCTCGATACAATTTATTTTGAATGTTTAGTTTGGGATTTGATGTATGCCAATGTCAGATATATTTTATGCTCTCAGATGAATTTTATTCTTACTGATTAAAGGGGGTTAGCAATATCAGCAGGATACAGTTTGACAAACCTTAAAAGAAATGTTGCAAAAGTGTTCTCATCCATTATATGCTGGTTTCTAACCAGATTCGTCTCACGTTTTAATCAGCAGCACCAGTAGCTGCATCTTCAAACTACCAAAGGGAGGCCCTATTTACCAGTTCTTAAATTAATTAGTCAAAATGCATTTAATTAATTATGCCCACTGTGAATATCTGATTCACCAGTAATTGGGTAGGATATAGGCAGGAACCAGGTGGTATGGGAGGAGTAGACGAATTGACTAGGACTTTTCCCGTTGGACACCTTGGTTTCAGTAAGTATTATTTGCTCTTGGGTATTTTTTCCTTTCTTTTTTTTATTTTTTGGTAATGTACCAGCTACTATTTAGAAATAACCTGTTCATAAGCAACACCTGCAGATTAACATAAAGTTTCTATTTAGAGAGGTGTCTAGACAGAACCTAAAATAGGAACTTTAAATCTTCAGCATTCAGTGGCAGCAGGCCATAAGACTTTCACAGAAACCAAGACCAGATGGCTTTTTAATTTTTAGCACTAATCAATTTATTACACAGAAGCCCCCAAAATGGGAATAAAATTGATTTGAAAGGAGCATGCCTTCATATATCTCCTTTTCAGCATATTCCTTTCATTGGCCCATGCATCCACCTATCAGTGCATCCATCCAGCCAGCCATTAATATATCCATCCATCCATCCATCCATCCATCTATCCATCCATCTATCCATCTATCCACCCATCCATTGTTCTATTCATCCATCTACCCATCTACTTATCTGTCCATCCATCCATCCATTGTTCCATTCATCTATCTACCCATATATTTATCTGTCCATCCATTCATCCATCCATTCATCGATCCATCCTTCCATCCTTCTAGTTTACTGAGTGTTTACTTTGTTCCAGACACTGCTAACTGCTTGCCACTGATAACCTCTGAGAGTCTATCCCATAATCTGTAAGGTCCAGTACTAACACTGTCTTCATTTTACAAATGAGACAACTAAGGCTGGAGAGGTTAAGTGACTTATTCAAGTCACACAGATCACAGGAGAAGAACAGGGACTCATGTTCATCTCCTGACTCCAAGTTATGGGCTCTTTTTCCTACCACTCCTAACCTGGATGCCTTGGGTGAGAATCTGAATTGTCAATGTTTGACAAGCTTAATATCTGAAAAGAGAAATGACTCACAACACCCACAACACATTCACCTAAGGGAATGAATTTTTATTCTTAAGTGCCAGACCCTATACGAAAGCCTAGAGATATAATGGTGGACAATAAAGGTATAGACACTGTCCCCCCTCACCCCAGAAGCTTGCAAGCTAGCAGAAAGACAGGTCATAGACAATTATGTAGTGGCATTGTTCAGTGGCTTGAAAAATATCCATAGAAGAACAACCAGGTTCCTCAATGATATGTTACTAGCCCTTGAAGGTTCTACCTCCTACTCTTTCAATTGTGTCTCCTCCTCCATTTCATCAAAGCCATTGACCTAGTTCAGGTGCTGGTTACTTTTCATTTAGATAACTGCAACAGCCTCTGCACTGGTTCCCTGACTACCTCCTTGCTGTGGTTTGGCTGTGTCCCCACCCAAATCTCAACTTGAATCATAGCTCCCTTAATTCCCACGTGTTTTGAGAGGGACCCGATGGGAGATAATGGAATCATGGGGATAGTTTTCCCCATACTGTTCTTGTGGTAGTGAATAAGTCTCACGAGATCTGATGGTTTTATAAGGGGGAAATCCCTTTCACTTAGCTCTCATTCTCTCTTGTCTGCCACCATGTAAGACGTGGCTTTTGCCTTCTGCCATGATTGTGAGGCCTCTCCAGCCACATGAAACTGTAAGTCCATCAAACCTCTTTTTCTTTATAAATTACCCAGTCTCAGGTAAGTCTTTCTAAGCAGCATGAGAACATGCTAATACACGACCACCCCACTCTTGTCTCCTTTCCCCAACCAACTGAAATCCCACTCTGCTGCCAGAGTGACCTCCATGAGCTGTAATTTTAATCAGGTTTTTCTGCAGAGCCCCTTCAATGGATCCTTAATATCTTTAGGATTAAGCCTAAATTCCTTCATGTGAAATAAAGGGTCCATATGAACCAGCCACTACCTACCAGAACCCTCAAATGTGCCATGAGCTCCCACACCTGCACCTTTCTACCTGCCACTTAAGCCCCTCACCTGGCTGCATCTTCCTCTGTTTCTTCTCCTCAGTGCCCTTGGAAACCAAGTTCCTTTCTGAAGTCTTGGTTGAACAGAGACAGTCACTGCTCTGTGCACTAAGAACATCCGTGACACCCTCCCACCACCACACTTCCTCAATTATCCTGCCACTGTCAGTTTTCACCACTAGGCTGAAAGCTCACAAGGGCCGGGACGAGACCACTCTCACATTTGCATGCTCAGCGCCTAAGCATTCAGCTTGGTCAACAGTGGGCACTCAACAAATGATGGTTGAATGAATGTAGGTGTATTCGTCAGCTGCTGATAAAGACATACCTGAGACTGGGTAATTTATAAAGAAAAAGAGATTTATGTGGGCGTGGTGGCTCACGTCTGTAATTCCAGCACTTTGGGAGGCTGAGGTGGGTGAATCACCTGAGGTCAGGAGTTTGAGACCAGCCTGGCCAACATGGTGAAACCCTGTCTCTACTAAAAATATAAAAATTAGCTTGACATGGCAGTAGGTGCCTGTAATCCCAGCTACTCAGGAGGCTGAGGCAGGAGAATTACTTGAACTCGGGAGGTGGATGTTGCAGTGAGCCAAGATCACGCCATTGCACTCCAGCTTGGGAGACAAGAGCAAAACCTCTGTCTCAAAAAATAAATAAATAAAAATAAAAAGAGGTTTAATGGACTCACAGTTCCATGGGCTGGGGAAACCTCATAATCATGGCAGAAGATGAAAGGTATGTCTTACATGGTGGCAGACAAGAGAGAATAGGAGCCAAGAGAAAGGAGTTTTTCCTTAGAAAACCATCAGATCCTGTGAGACTTATTCACTACCACAGATCAGTATGGGGGAAACAGCCTCCATGATTCAATTATCTCCCACTGGGTCCCTCCCACAACACGTGGGAATTAAGGGAGCTACAATTCAAGATGAGATTTGGGTGGGGACATAGCTAAACCATATCAGTAGACAAAGCTCCCCGCGGACAGAGATAACTTCTCTGGATTTATAAGAAAGAGAAATTTACTTCATGGCTGTTGATGATGTGCTGGGAGATGTCATGCAGTCCAGCTTCCCCATGTTCTACATGAGGAAACTAAGGTGTGGGGTGGCACGGGCGTGGCGGGGGGGATGACAGTGACTGTTTTCCATCCTGTTCAGCCTTCACTTCTACTTTATTTTTCCAAGCAGGAAAAGTCCTTGTAGATTTTCTAGATTCTCTTCAGAGATTTTGAGAAGCACACCTAAAATTATTCATTGGAAATGTCATGTCATGAAATCACTGCTGCTTGGAATAAGAGCCTGTATTTTGAGGGAAAATTGACTAGATCAATAGGAATGGTTGGATCGAGAAAATAGAATCTGAGCTCCTAGCTACCTCTGTGGTAACAGATTTATCTTCATTAAGATTTTCTTAATTAAGACGTTTTTTGTTTCAGGTACTAGTGCCAGATGCCTGAATTTCTGCGTCTTCCCCCATCCTCAAAAGTGACAATCTTAGGGGTAAAATACATTGAACAACTTGAGTAAGAAAAACCTGAGAGGCCGGGCGCGGTGGCTCACACCTGTAATCTCAGCACTTTAGGGGGCCGAGGTGAGTGGATCACAAGCTCAGGAGATTGAGACCATCCTGGCCAACATGGTGAAACCTTGTGTCTACTAAAACACAAACAAGTAGGGGGGCATGCTGGCATGCACCTGTAGTCAGCTACATGGGAGACTGAGGCAGGGGAATCGCTTGAACCCAGGAGGCAGAGATTGCAGTGAGCCAAGATCGCGCCACTGCACTCCAGTCTGGCAAGAGAGTGAGGCTCTGTCTTAAAAAAAATGCCTAAGAATGCCATTTGCCTGATTTATAACATATTTTAACTTTGTTTTAAGGTTCTGACCTGGACTCACAGAGTTTGGGTTTAGTGTGTTTCTGATGCTTCCATTGTGCAGAAAAAGGTGCATGGGAAAGACGCAAGTAGATTCCTAAAAAAGTACTTGCTTTTAACAAAGCCGCTTAATTTCCTTTTGATGAGTGCGCTATGCATTATTCAGAATTGTTCGGCTAAATTTCCCTAAATACACACGGGGCTTCAAGGAAGAGTGTGGGAAGCACTGCGTAGTTTAGGAGAAATGGGTTTACTGACCCTAGGAGAGAGGAACTTAATCAGAAGTGCATTGCCTCTCATGCATGAAATAGGACTTCAAACCTCTCCCCCATCTATCAGAGCTGAGGAGGATGTGAGTTGAGTGATCTCTTACATTTTTCTGGTCTGTTACATCATTGCTCCTGAAGGGTTTCCACAGATAGAACATTAACTTTCTGGGTAACAGGGAAAGTTTTATTTCTTTATTGTCTTGACTCAGCAATGCCCAGAAGAGTGCTAAGTATACGGTAAGTACTTAATACTTACATAAATGTTTAATCTGTTAGGTGTTTAGGTTTACTGAACTATAACAAGTCCAAGCAGGGGGTCTGTTCTATGAGTCTGGACATCCTCCACATTTCTGGTTCTTCTTGTTTCTCCTCTAGGGGAGTTAGGGGTTACTCAGCTGGGCCAAGGAAGTCACAAATGAGGTTCACACATTCCTTCTTAAAGGCCCCTACACGCTCTGCCTGGTCAGAGTCTCAGGAATAGGCTCAATGTGACAGCACTGCCCGGCCAAGGACACAAGACGCCAGCCGGCGAACTGTGTTGGAAGCCTTTATGCTCCTGCTTCCCAGGCCTGAGCTCTGAGCCCAGAGTCATACAGACAGAGATCTGGGGACGGTAAGGCATTGTAGAGGGTCTCCTCCAAGGAGACTGGATTACAAAGAAAACCTTTTGAAGCCTGGGGCCATTTTCACCCAGGAAGGCTCAAGGACTGGGGATTACCCAGCTCTTTCTCCTCTTCCCCTGGGTTCTGAACCCACGCCAGCACCTCCTGAGGTCCCTTAGTCTGATGCTGGCCACGTGAACACACAGCCTTTGTGCCGTGCCATGCCAGGGGACTCTGTGTCATTAATCTGCATCAAGAAATATGAAGCCCCCAAATGTTCCCTTGGCCACCACTGAAATAACCTGTAGAGCCACGCTTAAGCGCAAAGTGTTGCCCACTGAGTTATTCTAAAGTTTCCCACCTACTCATTCATTGATGAAAATGACTTGGCCTGGCTCCTGAGGGCTGATCCCAGAGAGGCAGTGGGAATGATGCAAGAGGTAGCTTCCTTGAAGCTGCAGGGAGCAGCCTTCCCATAGCACTGGCTGGGTCCTGTTACCCCAGCGGGGCTTCCCCAGGGGTTTGCATTCTATCAGAACCACACCCCTTCAGGTTCTCTGCACTGGAGCAGGTGGGGGCTCCTGGTTCAATTCCAGATGGATTGCACTCACTGTCAGCCCACTCTGGTGCCAACTCAATGCAAACCCTGCCTCTCCTCCCCTGCCATCCTCACTACTTAGCTCCAGTCGCCAGCTCGGTTAGAGGGATGGGTCATTTGATTACGGGTAAATCTCTGTGGAATCTTAATGGAAGGGGGGTATCGCCATTTGCCCCGGCTTGGGGTCTCACAGCCCATAGTGTTCCTGATTCAAGTAGCACAAATAAATTCAAAACGCTGGCTGCCTTTATAGGGAGACGGGGTGGGGACACTCCGTGCTCTCAATGCTGGTTTCCTTAGCCTCTGACCAATTTGCCAGAACACTTGCAAGGTTCACACAGCATAGGTTCATGGAGCCCCTGATCCCACATGGGGCATTCAAAGAAGCTTTGCCAAGAGAGATTTACCCCCTAAAGAACCCATTTTACTGAATTAGGCCAAAGCAAAAACAGAAGTGTAAGACTACTTAGCAATTTTTGCAGAGTGAATTCAGTGAGCAGAGGACAGAGATTCGATACATGAAAAACGGGAGCAATTACAGGAAATAATAACTCATTTCTGTTTGGTATAATTATTGCATGAAGGCAGCATTACACTAAGCCATTTAACCATAGACCTAGTTTTATTCCTCAATAGTAGTTAAAAAAAAAAAAAAAAGCAGAAGCATTCTGAAAAATTGATTGTGCTCACAGTTCTTAGTTTTGAATTCTATGTACATTTCTGCAAGGTTATATTTGGTCTTGTTTTAAAAAACAAATCCCCCAAAAATCCAAATACGGTGAAGGGTTTTTGTCACAGGGCATGGACAGTCAAGGAGCTGAGGTTAGGGAGGTCATTCAGTTGAGGTCAGGACATGGACAAGTAGTTCATCTATAAAAAATTGTCAAGAAGTTAAAAATGTAAGTTTCTAGAAGATGGGGAGAAGCTGCAGATGACAAATCCAGGTAGGTAGGCAAGGATTCAGAGGTCAGGAGTAAGTAAGAGATAGGAAGGTCAGGACAGTCGTTTGAAACAGAGTGTATAGTGAAGATACAAGGAACTTCCTATATTGGCAGGGCGAATATAAGATGCTACAGCCGCTTTGCAAAAACAGTTTGGTAATTTCTCAAGATGTTAAGCATAAAATTACCATATGACTCAGCAATTCTATGAGTTATTTACCCAGAGAAATGAAAACATACATCCACACAAACACTCATAGATGAATATTCACTGCCCCATTATTCGTAGTAATTCAAACGTGGAAACATTCCAAATGTTCATCAACTAATGAATGGTTAAATAAAATGTGGTCTAGCTATACCATGGACTAGTATTTGGCAATAAAAAAAAGCACTGATGAATGCTACAACAGGAGTGAACCTCAAAAACATGCTCAGTGAAATGTCAGCTATAAAAGAACACCAATTGTATAATTCTACTTATATGAGATATCCCGAATGAGTGGAACTAGTCATAGAAAGGAGATCAGTGATTATCTGGGGGGTAGGGTTAGGAATTGGGAGGAGGAGGAGGGTAAATAGGTACAAGGTTTGGTTTTGGGGAGATGACAATGTTCTGAAATTAGCGAGTGATGATATACAACTCTGTAGATATAATGAAATTGTACGCTTAAAATGGGAACATTTTATGGTATATAAATTATACCCTAATAAAGCTGTTAAAAAGCAACATAAAAGCTGAGAAATGAAGGAATACAGTTAATAAAACTTGGGGTTGTGAGCCTGACTGAGGAGAGAGGAGCCTGAGATGCACGTCCTGGATTTAATCAGAAAACTGATTTCAGGATTCAGCTCCAAACTGGTCCCACCTCTCTGGCTGCAGCTACCAGGGCTAATGATGCCCTCCTAGCTGATGGTTGCCAGGTGTTAATGACTTCTGATTTTAGACAGAAAATTGCCCAAACTGAGTAATGATAAATATTATTGAGTATTTCAGTTACAAAAGTAAAGGAGGTGGTTTTGTGGTTAAGTTTGGAAACTTGCATGAAAGACATTTTTGTATGGCAGGACTTCTGAATCTGTTGTATAATATCCAACACATTTTCTAAATGCATCTTTTCCCATATGGAACAACTATTATTTTTACTCAAGAATTAGGAAAAGAAGCTGCACAACTGCACAACTATAAATGGGATAGCCTTAGGAAAAATCACAGGAGCTGTCAGAAGTTCATCTGGGACACGAGCAAATACTTGTGAATTTTTTGTGGGATGTTTGCAGCTCCTTCATTCAGCAAACATTCATCGAGTGACTGTGTCAGCCAAATGCAATGCTGGGGTTTCTGTGTAACCCCAGGACTAATGGAAATGCAAGGCACATAGTAGGTCCACAATCCGTGTTTGTGGCTGAATGGATTGGAGTCTGGTCGGGGAGACACATCTGATCTGTTGAGTTTCTATTGTTGGGAAATGAGTATCCCAGATCTAGTGGCTTTAAACAACACCCAGTCATTATCTCAGTTTCTGTGGCTCAGAAGTCTGGGTACAGCTTGGCCAGATTTTCTGCTCAGGGTACCATGAGGTCAGAAGTCTGGGTACAGCTCAGCGAAATTTTCTGCTCAGGGTATCATGAACAGGAAGTCTACCTGTTGACACAGTTTGGCTCTGTGTCCCCACCCAAATCTCACCTTGAACTGTAATATATCCCCATGTGTTGTGGGAGGGACCTGGTGGGGGGTAATTGAATCATGGGGGCAGATTTTTCCTGTGCTGTTCTCATGCTAGTGAATAAGTCTTATGAGATCTGATGGTCTATAAATGGGAGTTCCCCTGCACATGTTCTCTCTTGCCTGTCACCATGTAAGACATGCCTTTCTCCTTCCACCATGACTGTGAAGCCTCTCCAGCCATGTGGAACTGTGAGTCCACTGAACCTCTTTATAAATTACCCAGTCTTGGGTATGTCTTTATAAGCAGCATGAAAATGGACTAATACAGCTGTGTTCTCCTCTGAAGCTGGGGACCTCTTCAAGCTCATGTGATTTTTGGTAGAATTTGACTCCCTGTCCTCGGCCCCTAAAGGTCATTTGTCATTTCCTCCAATGTGGCCCTCATACTAGGCAGTTCATGTCATAGCTCTGTGCCTCCTCAAGGCCAGGAGGAGAATCTCTTTTTGCACTGATTCTCTTCCTTCAGGGAATGAGCAGATCCTCTTTGAAAGGGCTCACCTGATTAGGTCAGGCCTGCCCATAATAATCACCCTTTTAATTAACTCAGAGTCAACTGATTAGGGACTTTAACTACATCTGCAAAATCCCTATGCCTTTGCTATAGAATGTAACCTAATTACATATGTGAAATCCTACCATATTCATAATTCTTGTCATACTGAAGCGAGGGAGATTATATAACTGTTTACACCAGGAGGTGAGAGTCTTAGGGGTGCTTTTAGAATTCTGCCTACCAGGAGGATATTAAATAAAATGGGAGAGTAAAAGAGCTGTGAAAGGTCAGAGGAGTGGGCTCTTAGCTGCTGAATGAGATGGGGTGACACCTAGGAAGTCTACCCAGAGGGAAGGAGTTTTAATAGACCTGGGAGGCAGAGGTTGCAGTGAGTTGAGATTGCGCCACTGCACTCCATCCTGGGTGACAGAGCAAGACTCTGTCTCAAAAAAAAAAAATGGTGAACCTACTTGAGAAATGTTGTGTGTGTTCTGACAGCCCCACCAACTGGCTATTTCCCCATTTCTTTCCCTCTTCTAAGGCCTCCCTATTCCCTGAGCCACAACAATATCGAAACTATGCCATTTAATAACCTTACAATGACCTCTAGGTGTTCAACTGAAAGGAGGATTTAACATCTCTCATTTTAAATAAAAAATTGGAAACAATTAAGCTTAGTGAGGAAGACACATGGAAAGCCAAGACAGGCCAAAAGCTTGGCCTTTTGCATCAAACACTTAGCCAAGTTGTGAATGCAAAAGAAAAGTTCTGGAAGGAAATTAAAAGTGCCGACTGCAGTGGACACATGAATGATAAGGAAGAAAAACAGCCTTGTTGCTGATATGGAGAAAGTTTGAGTGGTCTAGATAGCAGATCATACCAGCCATAGCATTCCTTTAAACCAAAGCCGAATCCAGAGCAAGACCCTAGGTCTTTTCAATTCTATGAAAGCTGAGATGGGAGAAAGCTTCAGAAGAAAAATTGGAAGCTAGCAGAAGTTTGTTCATGAGATTTAAGAAAAGAAGACATTAGTGTAACATAAAAGTTCAAGGTGAAGCAGCCAGTGCTGTTGGAGAAGCTTCAGCAAGTTATCCAGAAGATCCAGCCTAAGATCATTAATGAAGGTGGCTATGCTAAACAACAGATTTTCAGTGTAGAGAAAATAGCTTTCTATTGGAAAAAGATGTCATCTAGGATTTTCATAACTAGATAAGAGAAATTAATGCCTGGCTTTAAAGCTTCAAAGGACAGGCTGACTCTCTGGTTAGGATCTAATGCAGCTGGTGACTTTAAATTGAAGCCAATACTAATTTCTATTCCAAATATCCTAGAGCCCTTAAGAATTATGCTAAATCTACTCTATCTGTGCTCAATAAATGGAACAACAAAGCCTGAATGACAATATATCTGTAGATAGCATCGTTTGCTGAATATTTTAAGTGCACTGTTGAGACCTACTGCTCAGAAAAAAAGATTCCTCTCAAAATATTACTGGTCATTGACAAGGCACCTAGCCATTCAAAGCTTTGATGGAGCCATACAAGGAGATTAATGTTATTTTCATACCTGCTAACACAGCATCCTTTCTGCAGCTTGTGGATCCAAGAGTAATTTTGACTTTCAAGTCTTATTATTGTTATTATGTATTAAGGAACACATTTCATAGGCTACAGATGCCATAGATAGTAATTCCTCTGATGGACCTGAGTAAATCGAAAACCTTCTGGAAAGGAATTACTATGCTAGATGTCATTAAAAACATTCATAATTCACAGGAGAAGGTAAAAATATCAACATTAATTTGATTAAAGTTTGGAAGAAGTTGATTCCAACCCTCATTAATGACTTTGAAGAACTTAAGATGTCAGTGGAAGAAGTAACTGCAGATGTGATTAAAATAGCAAGAGAGCTACACTTAGAAGTGGAGTCTAAAGATGTGAATTACTAGAATCCTATGATCAAACTTAAATGGATGAGGAGTTTCTTCTTACGGATGAACAAAGAAAGTGGCTTCTAGAGTTGGAAACTACTCCTAGTGAAGATGCCATAAACATTGTTAAAATGACGATGAAGAATTTTGAATATTACATAAACTTAGTTGATAAAGCAGCAGCAGGGTTTGAAGGGATGGACTCCAATTTTGAGAGGTTTTACTTTTGGCAAAATGCAAACAGCATTGCATGCTACAGAGAAATCTTTAATGAAAGGAAGGATCAATCAATGTGTCCAACTTCATTGTTGTCTTATTTTAAGAAATTGCCACAGCCACTCTAACCTTCAGCAGTCATCATCAGCATTGAGGCAAGACCCTACATAAGCAAAAAGATTACAGCTTGCTAAAGGCTTAGATGATCATTAGCATTTTTTAGCAGTAGTTTTTTTATTTTTTTGAGATGGACTCTCACTCTGTCGCCAGGCTGGAGGGCAGTGGTGCAATCTCGGCTCACTGCAACCTCTGCCTCCCTGGTTCAAGTGATTCTCCTGCCTCAGCCTCCTGATTGGCTGGGACTATAGGCACATACCACCACGCCCAGCTAATTTTTGTATTTTTAATAGAGATGGGGTTTCGCCATGTTGGCCGGATGGTCTTGGTCTCTTGACCTCCTGAACTGCGCACCTCGGCCCTCCAAAGTGCTGGGATTACAGGCATGATAAGGTAGGTACATTGCTTTTCACACTCATGCTATTGCACACTTAATAGACTATGGTATTGTGTACATATAACTTTTATATGCACTGGGAAACTAACACTTTGTGTGAATTACTTTATTATGATACTCATGTTATTGTGGTGGTCTGGATGTGAACCTGCAACATTTCCAAAGTATGCCTGCACATGAAGCCTGGCTTCTGAGGAAGGTCAGAGCAGGAGAGAAAAGGATGCTACAATTAGGGAAGATACCTAGGGGTCTCCAACTGTGTGGGTCATGCTCTATTTATCAAGCCAAGAGATGGGCAGGCCAATATTCTTTATCTTTTATACACTTTTGATGTATGCAAAGCTTCATAATAGTATTTTTCATTTCTCCTTCTCCACCCGAGCCCCCAGTATCCAAATTCTCTTCCTGTAAAAAAATAGTGTCGGAGAGAGGGATCCAAGATGGCAGATTAGGAGCAGCTCAGGATTGCAGCTCCCAGTGAAAGTGCAGAGGCTGAGTGGATGCTGCATTTCCAGATGGATTTTTATTGCCCACAGGCCAGGAGATTCCCAGGTGGAGGAGCCCCAGGGTTCTCCAGCGTGGTTGGTTTGGCTGGCACAGCTGTTTTGCCCATGCCCAGGGGTGGCAGTTCTCCGTACAAAATACATGGGTCCGGGCACCGTTTAACCTGGCAATTGGAGCTCCAGGAAAGCAGAGTTGCCCATTCATCTGATTAAAAAGGGGACTGAAACAGGGAGCCAGGCCAGGAGATTCCCAGGCAAAAAAGTGCCATGAATCTCAGCACCGCTGTTTCAGCTGGTGCCACACAGGAAATCACACAGATCCCGGTGCCTTTTCTACAGGTGACTGGAACACCTGGGAGAGAGTTGACCATTCTGAGGCAGGGAGGCTGGTGATCACACTCAGCTGGTCCCATCCCCACAAAAAAAAAACATCAATTGGAAACGCTCTGTGTCGAGGCACAGCTGAACTTGGGACAGTCCAGCTCTGTGGGGGAGGGGCATCCGCCATTACCAAGGCAGTCCACCACTACAGAGGGAGCCCGCCATTGCTGAGGCAGCCCACCATTGCCGAGGCAACCCGTCATTACAGAGAGAGTCTGTAATTACAGAGGTGGGCCACCATTGCCGAGGCAGTTCTAACTACACCAGTATAAACAGGACTGCAGGGAAGTTCACACGGCAGCTGGGCAGAGCCCACAGCAGCTCAGCAAAGCCTCTGCAGGCAGACAGTGACTAGGCTGCCTCCTCGCTGGGCAGGGCAGCCCTGAATAAAAGGCAGCAGCACAACAGAAACTCATAAATATAGCCCTAACTCCCCGGGACAGAGCACCTGGGAAAAAAAAAAGGGGGTTTATGAGTTCTGCCACAGCAGACTTAAACATACCTGCCTAGTAGCTCTAAATGAACAATGGAGCTCACAGCTCAGCACTTGAGCTCCTATAAAGGACAGACTGTCTCCTCAAGCAGCTACCTGACCCCCATATATCCAAAGAGTCACCTCATAAAGGAGAGCTCAGACTGACATTTGGCAGGTATCCTTCTGGGACAAAGATAGCAGAAGAAAAAACTGGCAGCAACCCTTACTGTTCTGCAGCTGCTGCAGGTGATCCCCAGGCAAGCAGGGCCTGGAGTGGACCTCAGCAGTCCTACAGCAGAGAGGCCAGACTGTTAGAAGGAAAACTAAGAAACAGAAAGAAATAACTTCATCATCATAACAAACTGGACATCCACTCAGAGACCCAATCTAAAAGTCAAAAACTACAAAGATGACAGGTGGATAAATCCACAAAGATGGGAAGAAACCAGCGCAAAAAGGATGAAAATACCCGAAACCAGAATGCCTCTCCTCCTACAAGGGATCACAACTCCTCACCAGCAAGGGAACAAGGCTGGATGGAGAATGTGTGTGATGAATTGACAGAATCAGGCTTCAGAAGGTGGGTAATAAGAAACTTTTGTGAGCTAAAAGAACATGTTCTAACCCAATGCAAAGAAACTAAGAACATTGAAAAAAGATTTGACAAAATGCTAACGAGAATAGACAACTTAGGAATATAAGTGAATTGATGGAGCTGAAAAACACAACATGAGAACTTCGGGAAGCATACACAAGTTTTGACAGCTGAATTGACCAAGCAGAAGAAAGGATATCAGAGGTTGAAGATCAACTCAATGAAATAAAATGAGAAGGCAAGATTAGAGAAAAAAGGGTAAAAAGGAATGAACAAAGTCTCCAAGAAATATGGGACTATGTGAAAAGACCTAATCTACGTTTGATAGGTGTACCTGAATGTGACGGAGAGAATGAATCCAAGCTGGAAAACACTCTTCAGGATATTATCCAGGAAAAATTCCCCAACCTAGCAAGGCAGGCCAATATTCAAGTCCAGGAAATACAGAGACCACCACAAAGATATTCCTCAAGAAGAGCAACCCCAAGGCACATAATTGTCAGATTCACCAGGGTTGAAATGAAGGGGAAAATGCTAAGGGCAGCCAGAGAGAAAGGTCGGGTTACCCACAAAGGGAAGCCCATCAGACTCACAGCAGACCTCTCAGCAGAAACCCTACAAGCCAGAAGAGAGTAGGGGCCAATATTCAACATCCTTAAAGAAAAGAACTTTCAACCCAGAATTTCATATCCAGCCAAACTAAGTTTCATAAGTGAAGGAAAAATAAAATCCTTTGCGAACAAGCAAATACTCAGAGATTTCATCACCACCAGCCCTGCTTTACAAGAGCTCCTGAAAGAGGCACTAAACATAGAAAGGAACAACCAGCACCAGCCACTCCAAAAACATACCAAATGGTAAAGAGCCTATGAGAGCTGAGAGTGAGAAAAAGCAAGGACTTGAGGGGGATGAGGAGCTGGGAGTGAGGGCTAAGCTTCTGACTTAGGTATGGGAGTAGCAGAGGCATCATCCACTGAGATAAACCTTGTAGGTTTGGAACAGCTTGGTAGAAATGCTGACTATTCAAGCCAGGAGTTTAGAAGACAGACCATGATAGAAGCATCTTGTGAACCATATTCTGAAAGTGTGGTCTGGGGAAAGGTCTGACTGGAGTCTCTTGGGTATTGGTTTATACATCTTACTGGGCCACACCATGGAGTCCCTCAATCAGAGACTCTGGGAGTGAGGCTGAGGAATCTTCATTTTTAACAAGCTCCCCAGATGACCCTTGTGGGTTGTCACCAGAGAGCTCCAGGAGCCACTGGTAACTGAATGCACTTGGTAGAAGGGCTGATCCAATTCTAACTGCAGGTAATTTTCACTGGATTGGTAGAACCCTATGGCTGGAGGCATTGGTGCTTAGAGCAGAAATTGTCCCCATCGGCAGACTTCACATCTGTGCAGGGAGCAGCCTCCTCTGACTCTTCAGGCAGCTGTGGGGTGCTTTTGTCCTTCTGATTTGACAGCTCATCCTGGTCTCCTGTGCCTGACACTTAACAAACATGTCAAAGTGCCACTTGTAAGGCCTCTTAAATGATCCACAATGCTGTCTTCCACAAATCCCTTCAGAGATGTGTAGTCTTAACTAAACACACGCCAGAGTGCTATGCGATCGAGTATTTGGCTTGCCCATCATTAAAGCAGCCTTCTCCTGCCTTCCACGGGAATCTCTGGAAGTCACTGCCATATGGACGTGTGGGAAGAATTAAAGCTCTTTCATTAATAAACATCTACTGTAAGTGACTGGAAAATAAACACAGGGCACTCCTTGCACTTAGTAGCTGCTCAGTGAACATGTGCAGAAATAGCCTGAAACTATCCAACACCTGCAGAAATAGGTTGAAAAATACCCACATTTCACCATCTCATGGTTCTAGTACTCATGAGACTGGAGAGAAATACATTCTGCTGAACACTTGCTGCTATTTCAGAGACTGAAAATCTCACAGAGGAAAAGTCAGCCAGAGAATCAGAGGATTTCAGAACTAGCTTAGGACATCAGTGAAAATCCACCACAATAGGTCTCAAGAACTGTTACTACCTTGAAGAGACTACAGGTCCTTCAGAACCAATCTTGAAGTTTGCTAAGGTCTATACAGTCAAATTTATCTAGATGAGTCAAGCTACCAAAAGTCTACCGTTTCAGAACCAGTATCAATTACCCAGAATATGAAAGCAAGCATACTTTTCCCGCATCCCAAATATTGCAGATTGGTTTCCCTCCACTTCTCTTACTGCTGGAATTTGGTCTCAGATGCTTTGACTCCCAGGCACTTGCTCACAACTAATTCACCATTTTCCAAATTAGACGTTAGTAGCATGAACAGTTCCAAATTAGCTGGAAGATTTCAGTTTATTTGCCAAACAAACAGAATGGTAGTCGTGTGTCCTGGAGGGGTGGAAGCTCACCTAATAAAAGTTTAAGAGATTGCCACTTCCACTTGCCTGGTAAGTAATTCTGTGCCTTTGATGGGTCCATCCCCAGGGGCAGGCAAATGGGTCTCTTAGGCTCCTGGGGGTTTTTCAAAGGCCTTCTCTCTGGGGAGCCACTGTTCTTCAACTAGGAGGAATTTCAGGAGTTTTTGAAACTTCCTTTCTTTTTCTTTTTTTTTTTGAGATAGAGTTTTGCCCTTTTATGTGGGCTGGAGTGCAGTGGTGCAATCTCGGCTCACTGCAACCTTCCACTTTCAGGGTTCAAGCGGTTCTCCTGCCTCAGCCTTCCCAGTAGCTGGGATTCCAGGCGCCTACCACCACACCCAGCTAATTTCTGTATTTTTAGTAGAGATGGGGTTTCACCATGTTGGCCAGGCTGGTCTCGAACTCCTGACCTCGTGATCTACCCGCCTCGGCCTCCCAAAAAGTGCTGGGATTACAGGCCTGAGCCACCACGCTCAGCGAAACTTTCGACATGAGAAACCACAATTGTCTTCTCCCAGTATTGACTGTAACTCCAGCTTTCAGGATGTGAAAGTTTCCCACCGGCAGCCACTGATCTGCATTTCTGGTCACATGGTCATCCCTTCCCAAAAGCTGATTGGTCCAGGGGTGAGCACTGGCCCCAAAGCAGCGAATCAAGCCAGTGTTGGGAAACAAGCCTCCAATCATCATTTTCATCATCTTTTTGCCAGTCTCGGGTCTCTAGTGTCCTTCCCAGCCCTCTTCAATGTCTTTCTGTCCCTTCTATCGCTTATGAACCGCGCCATTAGCTAGAAGTTATTGCAAAACCCCAGAGTGGTCCCCTCTGGGAATATTCCCATTTCACTGGGAGTTTTTAAAAGCTCAGTGATTCAGCCTTGAGCTGTTTGGAGCAGTGAAGGGCACGTGACCCAGGCGCAGCCAATCCACAGGCTCATCACAGTGTGTGGGGAAATATGGTTTCAGAGTTTTTCCCAGAAAGGCTGATGATACTGATGGAACCAAACAAGTGCTCCCTCCAGAGTGAGCACTCAGGAGTTGATGTAGAGAGGAGCTTAGGCAGGGAGGGCTTGTGTTAATGGTGGGACGCTGATACGGACAGCCACACACTTGTCTTACTGATAGGGCAATATAGTGTACCAGAAGCCAGAACTGCCTTGGGTACCATCCACCTTCCTGTTCCTGCCATTTCAGATGTGAGGCCAGGCTGTGTTACTTCTACTTACCCGTTACCTGAGATAACAACCAAAATGCCAAACCCAATATGGAACCCCCTCTCTCCCCTCCCTTTGCCTTCTCTTCCCTTTCTCCGATTTTTCTTCTTCTTCCTCTTTCCTATCTTCTCCTTCTTCACATCATCATCATCATCACCACCACTGTTACTTAATGGGCACTCGTCTTGTGCCAGGCACTGTCAAAAGCAGTGTATGTCCTTGAGCATGCTAAATCCTCACAACAACTTGTCCGGTAGGTATTATTATTATTATTAATTATTATTTCGAGATGGAGTCTCGCTCTGTAGCTCAGGCTGAGTGCAGTGGCGTGATCTCGGCTCACTGCAACCTCTGCTTCCTGGGTTCAAGTGATTCTCCTGCCTTAGCCTTCCGAATAGCTGGGATTACAGGCACATACCAGCACGCTTGGCCAATTTTTGTGTTTTCGTAGAGACAGAGTTTCATCACGTTGGCCAGGCTGGTCTCGAACTCCTGACCTCAAGTGATCCCCTCACCTCGCAGGTTGATATTATTATTGAAGGGGTCAGAATTTGAACCCAGGCCATCTGGCTCCGGGTCTGGGCATCCTCATGCCTCCCTTACAGTCTGATCCCGTCAGAGCTTTAAAGGATGGCTGAGGTCATATCCTCTACTAATTGTCATACTTTGGGATTTTATAGACCAATAAAAAATAAATAAGCAGGGAGGGTGGATATGGGGTGGCCAGCTTCTTATTTCAAGAAAGGACAGTAAGAGTGTTAAAACGAACGATGTCCTTTACCTTCACCAAAGAAAGGCCACTCACCACAAAAAGAGAAAGGAGGACATAACCTCAGAATAAAGTACAGAACTTTGAACTGAATAAGTCAGGCATTATGAAAAACTCACTCACTGTTGACTTATTTTTCTAATTTTGCTGCATAGCAATTAAAACGTGGCCCTGCAGCAGCCCTGGCACTTGGACTGGTGGGTGTCACTGGCTGTCCTCCAATTCTCATGTTGTTTCTAAGGAAACAGAGGCCTGGTCAGGGCGAATGACTTCATCAAGGTCACATGAGGAGTTGCACACAGATTTGGAACTCGGTTTCAGGTCATTTGACTCCTTTGGATGAAGGACATTATTTCGGGGTTGTGGGTAGGGTGGAGACAGTGGGGGATCCTTACCTCTAAATAGGGAAGGACTGAGCTCTACAAATGTGCTTTATGAGCCCCCAATGTACATGGATTGGAAGCTCTAGCCTCAGGAATGCAGTCTGGTCTTGGGAATTTACAGCATCTTCTTGGTCTACTGGCCTGTTTCAATTCTCACAATCACATTGAAAGGCAGATAATTTTGCTCTCATTTTAAAGATGGAGCAACTGTGGCACAGAGGAGTTCCGGGCCGCTTGCTCCAGATCACAACATCAGTGGCTTGAAGGCAGTTTTCTCAATGGTACCAGAGCTGGCCGTCCTAAAGGACAGACTGTGAGACCTGTGTTCTGGGGATGGAACGTCATTAACTCATCTCCAACTGGGTGTTTCTTTTCCTCTGTGTGTTAGGGGGAAAGGCCCTTTAGTTGGTGAAATATTCATTCAACATGCATTTGCTGTCGAACACCTTTATGATAGCTATGTTTCCTTTGTCTTCTTCCAGCACTAGAAGGGCCAATTCTACACACCCAGTTTCCTGCTACCCTCCCCCAAGGCTCAGCTCAGCTGATTGGAATGTAAAACCCAAGGGACTCATTTGGGCCAATAAGATCCCTTTTGAGCCAAGAGAGTCAAAAGGAAACTCCAGTGCATATCAGGTGCTTGAGCTCACTTATCCTTGGGTCACATTTCATTGACTTGGAGCTAGAGCAACCATGTGGGGCCATGGGCAAGATACAAGGGCAGAGGAGGCAGAGAGAAGGTGAGAGGAGAGGAGGAAAGATGAGGAGCGTGAAACGAAGAAAGGAGAGAGACTCCTGATTCTCCATGCCCTATGAGACTTTGGATGTCTTTTATAAGCCCCACTTTTATCTTGGGCTCATTTGAGTGAATTTCTGTTCTGTGCTATGCTTAACCAGAACAGCGTACCCTAGACCTAGATACTCTAGGTTAGATGATGGAATACAGAGATGCAGATCAAAACCCGTCAAGAAGCTCACATCCCAGCATGGGGCAGAAGATAGTTCCTTCCCATATGCAAACACTCACAAGCCCACATGCTACTGTATATACCTGATACTCTTTTATACTGAAGATGGAGGTTCTGAGACCGCCCCCCCTCCGCCAGCCAAATATCTGACCAAGAAACAGACCATGACTCTGTGTTCAAAAGTAGTAAGGCATTAGATGTGCCCAGTTGAGTAAGCATTTAAATAATTTATCAATAACATCAATCTGTATTTATCACAATGGCTGGCTCATCCAAGGATCTCCCAGCAAACATGAATCCTTGCTAAGCTCCTTGGAGGTAAATGAGTGACAAGCAATCAAAATGAAAAGATGTTGTTTACTTGCTTCTGGGGAGGTTGCATGATCCTGACACACACACATTATTGGTACTTGCAGCTGTGTCCAGCTGGTCCATTTACCTTCTAGGTTTTGCTGGTGGTAGTTCATTTTAGTGACTAGTGTAACGAGATGATAGAATGGCACTTGTCCTATTGTAGGATCATTACTGAAAACAACTGAGGACAAGTTCTTCACCTTCAAAGAGAAGAGCTGGGCATTCTCTGCAGAATTTAGTAAGGGGAGGCTGGCACTGTTTTATGTTAATCATAAAACATAGAACTTGGAAATAAGAAGGGATTCTTTCTTTCTGATGTTGGTATGTTATCACAAGAGGGGCACTATGTTCTGGGGAGACTGCTTTCCCCTTGGACATGAGAGTTTGGTGGCTCTCACATCGGCCCAAGCTAAATCTGCGAAGGTGTTTGGGGCCTCCTAAATGGAGGGGTTTTATGAAAGTCAGTACTATTATTGGTGTACTTCCTGGTTTTGTATTTTGGAGCCAACCAGTCACCTACTATTGAATTCCAGGCTCTGTACCAGGAGGTGGGAATACAAACATTAATCAGACAAGCAGCATCACTTTCTGCCTTCATTGAACTCACTGTCTAGGGCGGGAGCTGAAAACAGGTAGTTTTAGTGGTGGAGAGGGCTGTGCATCCTTTGAATTTTTTTTTTGTTGTTGTTGTTGAGATGGAGTTTCACTGTGTCACACAAGCTGGAGCGCAGTGGCGCGATCTCGGCTCACTGCAACCTTGGCCTCCTGGATTCAAGTGATTTTCTTGCCTCAGCCTCCCAAGTAGCTGAGATTATAGGCACCCACCACCACGCCCAGCTAACTTTTGTATTTTTAGTAGAGATGGGGTTTCACCATGTTGGCTAGGCTGGTCTCAAACTCCTGACCTCGGATGATCCGCCCATGTCAGCCTCCCAAAGTGCTGGGATTATAGGTGTGAGCCACCACGTCCAGCCTGAATTTTTTTTTTAACTGTGGCCCTCAGGATGCTTTGAAAACCTGGAAGACCTGCCCACAGGCAATGCTGGGCCCCATCTTCTCATGGCCATGGTCAGTTGGCACTGACTAAAGGCTGCTTCCCCTAATTGGAAAGTAACCTTCATCCCCATGGCCCTCACCAAGGCTATCTGTCACATGATGGTCACATGCTTGTCCTCTTTAGCTTATGGTAGAAAAGTATTTCCTTGTATCCTTGTCTTTATAAAAAGTAGGGAAACAAAGTGCTGGGATTACAGGTGTGAGCCACCACATCCGGCGAGAGCCAATTTCTTACAACAAATCTCTCTCTCTCTCTCTCTCTCTCTCCCCCCCTCCCTCACACACACACACACACACACACACACACACACACGCACTCTATTGGCTTCGTTTCTCTGGAGAACCCTAACAAAGGCCAAATCTCTTCAGGAAGCTAAATACTATCTTTTATATTTTTTATATATTTATAAATACTATTTATATGTTTATTGATTACAAATATATTTATATTTAATGTGAAAAAAATGTGCCTATGCCAACTTCTCTGACACCTGTGCTATTCTCCCATTTATATCATGTATCTGGCACTTATAGATATTGGAGACTTCGATTTTTAGTCCAGGCACTTCGAAGATTTTTCTTCTAACTGGTACCCATTTAAATAGTTGGAATACACAGAAGAGTTTTTAAAAAATAGCTTGGACTTAATGAATGCACAAAGATTTGGCCATTGGTCAATGCAGGTGTCTCCCATATTTCCCATTTCCAAATGAATGCTGTTATCGGGTGTTGGGGATAATTTAAAAGATTCACTTTAACTTTTTTTTATATCATATTTTCCCTGTAGTCTGCTAAAATTTTGACTTTACTATTTGCCCATGGTGTTTCTGTGTTTGTTGGTCCTGGGGCAGATTCCATTTTTGCTTCCCTGTGCTATTTCTTGTGTAGCTTTATTTTGCTGGGTGGATTATTTGTAGACTGAGGCATCCCTAGGAAACTCCCATAGCCACCTGCTGCTCTTGAGCACAAAATGAATTCTTTTAGCTTCCAAATGGTCTGCCATTTATTGCTTTCTGAATTTGGTGACAAACTGTTCTTTTTTTTTTTTTTGTGAGACAGAGTCTTGCTCTGTCACCCAGGCTAGAGTGCAAGTGGTATAATCTCAGCTCACTGCAACCTCCGCCTCCAGGGTTCAAGGAATTCTCCTGCCTCAGCCTCCTGAATAGCTGGGATTATAGGCGCCCGCCACCTTGCCAGCTAATTTTTGTATTTTCAGTAGAGACAGGATTTCACCATCTTAGCCAGGCTGGTCTCGAACTCCTGACCTCGTGATCCGCCCGCCTCATCCTCCCAAAGTGCTGGGATTACAGGCTTGAGCCACCGCGACTGACCATTCCCTCTTTTTAGAGATGGAGAATCTCAGATCGAGAAGAGAGCAGAGCAGAGGGGTTCCCTTAAGGTTATGGTAATGATAAGAGGAAGATATAGATGGGAATTCTTGCATGAATGGTTACTTATTTGACAATGAACAACTATCAGTTTGGATAAAACAGAATACAAACTGAGAAAAACATCCTGGAGAAAAAAAGTCTTTTTTTTTTATGGAAGTGTGGAAAGAAGAAGCTGGAAAATTCACCCTCGGTGACTGGCTTGAGGATACAAATTTCTAGCTCCATACCTCCATGAGTCCCCATCTAAATATTTAATTTTCATGTACTTATGAACGAATGGTGTTCTGTGATTAAGAACTGCTCTTCCCCCAAAGAGAGTCTCCTAGCTTGTAGCATTTGCCAATTTCCGTGGTAGACTCCTATTGTGTCTGATTCCAGGTAAACAATGTTATCACTGAATGGGGAGCTGGGAAACCACACAGTCCGTTGTCCTCTGATGTAATAGTTTTTGCATGTGTACTGTTCAGAGGACACCTAAATCTTGATTTCAAGGCAGCTTATCCAGTCTCTGTAGATATAACGCCTCATAAGAAGTAAAGGTGGCCCAGGCGCGGTGGCTCACACCTGTAATCCCAGAACTTTGGGAAGCCGAGGTGGGTGAATCACGAGGTCAGGAATTTGAGACCAGCCTGGCCAACATGGTGAAAGCTCGTTTCTACTAAAACTAAAAACAATTAGCTGGGTGTAGTGGCTGGCACCTGTAATCCCAGCTACTTGGGAGGCAGAGGTTGCAGTGAGCTGAGATCACACCACCGCACTCCAGCCCAGGCCACACAGTGAGACTCCATCTCAAAAAAAAAAAAAAAAAAAAAAGTTAGGGGCAAACCTATTAAAAAAAAAAACCAAAAAGTAAAAGGCAAGCCTATTCCCCACATCAAACACCTTTGTACAAACTCCTGGGTCTGTTGACTAGTCAGTCAACAAACACTGATGGGCACCTACTCTGTCTGATCTTGGGTAAGGCACTGTGGATTCGAGAATGGCTAGCAAACAGAAGCCCACAGAATCCTGTATCTCACAGCTGAGTTATCTGCCCTTTTGTCACTAGCTAGCTTTATAAAATAAAGCAAATGACTCTAAAATGCCTGGGGATCTTTTTTTTCCCTTCCAGTGAAGATTTACAACCACAACTTTCCTACACAGCATTTTGATCTCCAGGGATGTAAAAAATATTCCCATTTTTAAAACATCTTGAAATGTAGATTCAATGTTATTTCCAAAGTAAAGCTACTTCTTATAGCACTTTTAAGAGTGGAGGCATTTTCCATCAAATTAAACAAAATGCTGAGAAACTGCAATTGTAGAAAGCTTGGAGATCTCATATTTATGCCTTTTACTGGGCCATTGTGCCAATGGCAAATAACTATTACTGTAATTGCTAAATGTCCCCTTTGCCTATTGTTCTACACTGGTGTTGTTGAAAGGGTGCATGTGTAAATAAAGCAACTATAAGTTTCCTTTAAATGGAACTCTTCAGAGTGCAGATGTGCTGAGCAAGCTCTGCGTCCCATTCAATTGCTATTTGAAAGGGAGACTTCCATCCTTGGGGTAAAGACGCAGTGAAATCACACTTGTCAATTATGACAGCAACCAGGAGACCCAAGCCTAGAACTCTTGGAGAGGTGTTTGATGACAACCCCACCAGGGCTGTAACCATAACCATTAACTTGTCCTTTGGCATCTTAGCTCTAAAAGAAGCTAAGGAGCTCTCACTGGAACAGGATTGGCCATGGGGGCACTGGACTTGCCCGTTAAATGTGTTTGAAGAAACAACGTTTTGGTTTGTGTAGTACCGGGATGGTTTGTGACTCGACATTGGTGTATGACTAACTGATTGGTAATAACGATCTGTTATCATAGGGAAGATTTAGAGGGTCTGGGAAAGTAGGAGAGGATTTCTCCCAGATAACTCAATTTGGAGAAGAGACGATAGTTTCGATCTTAATTTTATAGGGTTACCTGCTAATGAAAACTCCAATACAGATTTTTCTAGAGATCTCAAGTACTGGATTAATGTCTCTAAGATGCCTTCCTCTAAATTGCCTCTGTCTCTTTCAGATCATATCTGTTATAAGGGTTTGGAAATGATGACGTTGAGGGGGGATAATGGCTGTTGAAAGTTTCAAAGGGGACATGTATGTAGGATCAGTTTATCTTGCCAGATTCTTCCTGATTTGGCTTAAAGGAGAGGGAAATGAGAAGTGAAATTTTGACACATTTCCTAGGAGATGATGGTTCCTTCCATCACGGGCAGCTAAATGCATCTGGTGTGAACCCAAGGCCTTCTGGGACTGAGCTGTGAACTGACTGTAGGTAGGGATGCCTGGGTGATACAGGGGTGCAGTTCAAGCCCCCAGCTCTGCCCAGGCTTAGTGCATTTTGCTGCTGTATTTGTGTGGCTGTAGGTGGAGATGGTACTAGCGGAAGACTGACTTTCATTGGTGCTTCCTGTACACCAGTTACCACTTCGTATCTCCCCACATCACCATGTTTATTCCCCCTGAGAACCCAGTGGTGAGAGTTATAGAAATGAGATGACCGAGGCTCAGAGGGGTGAACTGACTTCCCCACGTTCCTCAGCTAGGGAGGGCCAGCGCTGGGACGCAGCTGAGGTCTGCCTAGCTCCAATAATAGCCTTGTTCCTAATCACTTCTCTACATTCTCTTATTCCCAGAAGCTTGGGTTTGGCACTTTTGCAAGGGCCTGGCTGAGTGGTGTCGCCCTTGGATACACATTGGAATCACAGGGGGATGCTTTTTTAAACATGTCAATGCCTGGGACCTACGCTGGACTGATTAAAACTTTCAGAGGTGAAACCCAGGATCGGTCATTTTAAAACACTCCACCAGGAGAGCCTGATGTTTGACCAGGCGTGTCCGTTGCTGCTCTAGTGCTGGACGACCACCCAGTGGTTGTGAGGTGATGCTTGGATTTAAGCCCCAGCATTCCAGATAGGCAATCATGCCACGCCGTGGTACTTGGGAGCCCAAGCCTGAGAGGGAGTTTCAGGTAATTGACAGCCTAGATAAGCTCACTCACTGAGCAGCAAGGGGGCACCTTCGCTTGCTTCATGGCCCTGGTCCAGCCATGTCCATGCATTGAGATTAAGTTTTCCCATCTGAAAAATGGAATTTGCACCCTCTCCCTTACAGAGTTCTAAGGACAAGGCCATACATTGGTGACCAAGGACTGGCCTGGGTCACTAACATGCTGAGTTTCACTTGCACGAGGCTGAACATGGTTTTGAATTAGTTACCAGGATTTAAGAATCAGGAGATTGCACATCAAAATCTGTATTTTTTTTTTTTTTTTTGAGACAAGAGTCTCCCTCTCTCCCAGGCTGGAGTGCAGTGGCACCATCTCAACTCACTGCAGCCTCTACCTCCCAGGTACAAGCCATTCTCTGGCCTCAGTCTTCAGAGTGGCTGGGATTACAAGCATGCACCACCATGCCCGGGTAATTTTTTGTACTTTTAGTAGAGACAGGGTTTTGCTATATTGGCCAGGCTGGTCTCAAACTCCTGGCTTCCAGTGATCTGCCCGCCTCCGCCTCCCAAAGTGCTGGGATTACAGGCATGAGCCAATGCACCCAGCCTGTATTTGCAGTTTGTCTTGGAAAACCAGAGGCATGTCTCTGAGCCTCAGTTTCTCCATCTCTATAATGGGGTCCGTGGTTCTGATGGGCACGGCTAGTTGTGCTGAGCCTTGGCTTCCTGTCTGATGGGCTGCAGGTGCCCCAGTTTGCTGTAGCCTGTCTGAGTCCACTGCTGTCCCTGCCAGCCTTATTGTCTCACACCAGCTGGAGTCACTCATTTCTATTCCTGAACTGGCTCTAGAGGCATGCGAATTCATGACCCCCTAGTGAGCACTAAATTAGATAATATACTTTAAAATGCTTAACCCGTTGCCTGAATCACGGTAAAGTGTCTATAAAGGGAAATTCTTCTTACCTGTATTTTATGATTACTTTATTGTGCTCTTTTGCTCAGCTGTTGCCTGAGTCCAGCCGCTTACCCCCTTGGAATGCTCATGCCCAGGCTTGCATGGGGGTCTCCTTCAGCTTTTGTGATGGGAGGAGAGAACCCCTTCTCCTGTGAACATAGCACAAGCTCCCCCAGACCCAGCTGCCACACACCAATCCCGAGCTTCCACCAGAAAATACAGGGAGTGGTTTCCCTGGCAACCCCCAAGTTGCAGCTTCAGGTTGGCACACTCTATAGTTGGAATCAGAGCTGCCGGTGGGTTGCTGGAAGGGGAGCTGTGGTGTAGAGGGCAGGGATCTGGGCCTGGGAGGCAGCTGCCCTCCCCCCTGCAGGTGGCTCCTGGCCCTCCTGCCTGGGTCACTGTCCTTACACCCTGGCAAGCTGCAGGGAGGCTCTGCCAGCCGGATTTTCTGTAATAGAAGCGAACTGCCCAGGATCTCGGGAGGATGGTGGCAAAAGGAGAGATGCTGCTCGTTTTGAGAAACCCTGCTCTGCTTCTTGGACTGAAAGCATTAAGTCATCTATCCTTTAAACTATTTCTAAGTTAAAGGGGTGAATTTGAATTATATTTTAGGGGCACCAAAGGAATAATTAGGATTCTCAGCTTTGAACCAAGTCCTAGAAATCTTGGTCAAGGACACTCAGACATATTGATAGCATTAAGAAAGAAAGGAAGAAAAATAAGAGAGAGAGAGACTTTAATGATCTCTGACAGTAATGAGTAGAGAACAGAACGTGACATCAGGCTGCCTTTTCATCCCACGGGGCCAGGGAGGGATGAGAAGGATTTCAGGTAGCCATTAATTCTTTTCCTAATTCCCCTGTGGATTATACCTGTGCTGCCTTCCTCTGGTAATTACCCACTCAGTGGTTCAACATTGCTAGTGAAAGGCTTTGCTGTTTCTGTTGGGGTCTGTGCGTGAAGACCAGGCTGGGAGGCTTAGATGTCTCAAACCTGTGAATCGCTCCACCTCACTCCCTCTACCTGCTGACTCGCCAATATCTCAAGCCAGGCCACTATTAACATATCGGAGGCCTTGACCTAGAAAGGAATGAACACGTGGAGCAGATAACATGACTACACAGTTGGTATAGAGGTGCTGTATTATTTGCAACCAACCAGCCAACAGAGATTTATTGAGTGGCTTTGTACCAGGTCTGGTGTGCACACAAATTGCACAGAGCTTAGCATCTTTACAGAACATTAGATTTGTGTCCAGCCTAGCTGCAGAAATAGAGAGTCCCCAATCCTCTAAGGGGGTTTAATTGGGTTCTTCCCATTCTAGGGAGCTGTGCAAAGTTTTATTATATGAGAGGAGCCCTACATCAGTAACTGCTCTTCATAGCAAGGAAGAGGAGAAGGCAAATAATTTTCCCTGTGATCTGTTCCCTCCCACCCTAATTAACAGTGCAGGTGAAATCTATCCATATGTGTCCATGAAGAGGTGGGCTTAGTGAATGCTGATGGGGCAGTGAGTCTGAAGTTGATTGCCAAGGGCCAGTAGGGCTGAGGGGTTGCGATCTATGAGCTGCACATTTGCATATTTGTAGTATATGTAACATAATGACCATTCAAATTCGTGTGTTTCTATTTGCATTTTTAATTTTTCACCAGCCCATTTGTTGGATAATCTTTCTGGGGAGCAGAGAAGTGTGAACAAAGCAGCTGGGATAGAGGAGGGGAGAATGCTTTTTAAGGGTTGAGGGGAGCCTGCTGGGGAGGAGAGTGTCTGGGGAGAGAGCTGGGGATGGGGTGGTTCATGGGGGTCTGCCTGGCTGAAGAATTTCAATCTGATCCTGAGGGTTGTGTCTGGATAAGCAGGAGTAGGTGTAGGGGTGGGGGGAGAAACAGAGAGAGAAAAAGAGAGAGAAGGGCAGGGAACTTAGGCTGTTTAGTTGTTTAGGTTTTGTCTGTTGCTAGTTAACTTATTCTTTAAAAAAAATCCAAAATTTCCCTAGCCTAAAGTAGACACTCCTTTGAGCAGGAATAGTAAGTTGTACCCACTGTTGGCTCTGGCACTCTGGGAAGAAATAAAATAATGGAAAATTTAAGAAATGGATTCACTCATTCCCTCCATTCCAGCCACACTGACCTTGCAGACGCATGCCAGTATTTCTCCGGCCTGCCTTTGCTGATTTCTCACCTGGAACCTTTTCACCTGCCTGCCTTCTGGACCCGCAGCTGTCAGGTCAAATGTCTTGATTACCTTTGGCTAATTTTTTTTTCCCCATTCCGTTCTCTTTTGTATTCCTGTGTTTCATTTTCTTCCTAGCATTTCCACCTCTTTGAAATCGTGTTTGTTTTCTTGTTTATTGTGTGTCTTCCCATTAAATGTAAATTTCATGAGCATAGAGAACTGGTTTTGCTTTTTCACGTCTACATTGCCAGATCCTAGGCAGTGCCCGGCACAAATAAGTCTAAGTAAACACGAGTTGAATGAGAGTGGATCCCTCTAGGTAATAGATGTGCCCCACAACAGGTGTGCATACCTGGGAAGGCCGTCCACGGAACCATAAGCTAAATTAACAGCAGAAGGGATTCTCATTTTGGATCTGAAAACCTTCCCACTACAAAACATCTAGAAATGTTGGACAATATATACCAAACATCCCCTCACATGCTTCACTGAGCTTGCAAAAACGTAAGGGAACTCTCTAGGGACCAAAAATAAAGAAACAGAAAACCAGAGTGACGAACGGGGGCTAAGGCCATGGCTGTCGAGGAAGCTGGCAATCACAGTATCAAGAGGCTTGGTTTTTAGTGCAGACAGGATACAGGCCTTTTGCCTGTACCTGGTGGGAAGGCGGAACTAAGGCCACTGCCCAAAGCTGGGATTCTGGAAGAGTTGCAAATCATGGGAGGAAAATTACCTATTGTCCAAGGAAAGTAGCAAGTTCCTTGTTCTGAATAAAAAAAAGTTGCGGCCAGGGGTGGTGGCTCACGCCTGTAATCCCAGCACTTTGGGAGGCTGAGGTGAACGGATCATGAGGTCAGGAGATTGAGATCATCCTGGTTAACACGGTGAAACCCCGTCTCTACTAAAAATACAAAAAATTAACTGGGCTTCATGGCACACGCCTGTAGTCCCAGCTACTTGGAAGGCTGAGTCAGGAGAATCACTTGAACCAGGAGGCGGAGATTGCAGTGAGCCCACATCATGCCACTGCACTCCGGCCTGGGTGACAGAGCAAGACTCCATCTCAAAAAAATAAAATAAAATAAAATTTAAAAAACAATAATAAAAAATGAAGAGTTACTTGGAGAACTCCTAACCACAGTGTGTCTGTTCATAAGTTTGGGTCCATCACCCATGTTGGTCCTGGAAACCTCAGGATGAGACATGAACACAAAGCAATCTCTGGCTGATGGCAACCTGTGTCTGAGCCCCAGGTATGGATAAAGGGGGCCCCAGAAGTTTTCTTCTGACAAAGTTTGGTCTTTTATTTGGGAAGGGACTTCCTCTCAAAAGACTTAAACCAAGATTCCATTGACCAGAACTGTTTCCTATGCATCTGTCCTCTCCCAGCTGCAAGGAGACTGTGGGTTGAGTATTTTTAGCTGGGCACAGTACAGAGGATAGAATTCTGGATTCTGCTAAGGAGAAAGGAGGGGCGTGGACAATGGCGAGGCAGCTGGTGTTGTCAGACCCAAGGTCCAAGAAAGAAACTAAAACAACATGATAATATGATTATCTACACAGAAGACTTCAAAGGCTCAACCAAAAAATTATTAGAATTAATAAGTGAAATCAGCAGGTATGCTCTTTTATAAGATCAGTATACAAAAATTAATTGCCTTCCTATAGGCAGGCAACTGTTTAGGATAGCCACAGAAACACTAACGTGTCTAGGAATAAATTAAGTAAAATATATGCAAGCCACTTAGGGATAAAATTATAAATTTATTCAAAGACATAAAATTAGACTTCAGCGGAGAGACTGATCATGTTCATGGATGGAAAACGTCAACAGCATAAAGATATAAGGAGCTAACATCTTAACACCCAACAATTCCACACCTGTGTAATGCCTTAGAGATCCCTCACATGTATACTACAGACAGTGAAAGAATATTCACAGCAGGGTTGTTTTAATGGTGAAAGAGAATATTCTCAGCAAGGGAATATAAGTAAACTTGGTGTATTCATTCAATGAAATAATCTACAATAGTGAGAATGAATGAACTGCAGCCAATGTGCTCATAAGGATGGGTTCTAGAATAGAGTATTGAGGTTAGAAATAAGTCACAGAAGGAAACATACAGTATTATTCCACTTATATATGCAAGATATGTAAAATAGAATTATATATTGTTTAGAGACATAAACATATCTGGTGAACTGATAAAGAAATGCATGGAGGCCAGGCGCAGTGGTTCACGCCTGTAATCCCAGCACTTTTGGAGGGAGAGGTGGGCAGATCACCTGAGGTCAGGAGTTTGAGACCTGCCTGGGCTACATGGCGAAACACCATCTCTACTAAAAGCAGAAAAATTTGTCAGGCATGGTGGTGGGTGTCTGTAGTCCCAGCTGCTTGGGAGGCTGAGGCAGGAGAATTGCTTGAACCTAGGAGGCAGTGATTACAGTGAGCCAAGATCGTGCCACTGCACTCCAGTCTGGGGGACAGAGCAAGACTGTCTCAAAAAAAATTGCATGGAGATGAAAAGCACTGAATTCAGGGTAGAGGTTACTTTTGGGGGTTGTGTGCCAAGAAGGGGATGATCTTGGTGGTGAGGTTTATAGAGAAACTTTAAATGTATTCCCAGTGTTTTAGATCAAGTTTGTATAGTCAGTAGCCCGTGGGCAATGTGCACTCCAGGATGGCTTTGAATGCCATCCATACAAATTCATAAATTTTCTTAAAACATTATGAGATTATTTTTTGCAATTTGCATTTATTTATTTATTTGAGCTCATCACCTATTGTTAGTGTATTTTACGTGTGGCCCATGACAATTCTTCTTCTTCCAATGTGGCCCAGGGAAGCCAAAAGATTGGACACACCTGTTTTAGATCCTAACTTTGGTAGTGGCTTCACGGATTGTCACTGTGGCATTCTTTGTGTATATTTTGTAAATGTGAGTTATTTTTAAATGAATTTTTAAAACCTTAACATTAAAAAAATATATCAGGGAAACTTGTTTTGATTCATGTCATCAATTTACAAACGATTTCCAGTTTAAAGGAGTTTTAAAGACGATCTGTTCCACACCCTCCATTGAATAGGTGGAGGAACTCAGACCAGGAATGATGAACTCAGTTTTTTATGGACACATAGCCCATTAAATGACAAAGTCAGGACTAGAATTTAGGCCTTACCTTATACAGTACAGAAAAGTTCTCTGTGATTTATAAGTTTTATAGGTTAGCACTTCTATTTATCAAATTTCTTAAAACAGAAGAAATGGTATTCCAAATATAGGCAGGAAATAGGCCAAAGATAGCCTGCATTGAGAAGGTTAAGGAAAAACAAAAAACAACAAAAAAAAGTCATTCTACTCTTTCCTTTGGTAACGTCGGGAGAGACCTATTGACATTTTGGTTCACAGGGGAAGAGGCTGATGCAGGTAAAGACGCCTGGGGTTTAAAATTTACGCCAATTCTGAGATTCTGTAATTCTCTGAGAGCCATAGAGGTGATTTAAGCTTGGATTCTGTCCCCAGCTCACTCAGTAAATATATGTGAGTTCCAGACATCGCTAGCCTTGTTTTCCCAGGTGCACAGGAAGGGGACTGGACAAGACGCCTTTTAAGGTGAACTCCAGATCCAGGCAAGTTTAATCTCAGGAAGTAAGACTCCAGTTACAATGTTTTCAAGGACTGGGATGTTACAGCAAGAAAGATGTTTCTTTTAAAAAAAATTCCCCAAAGTTGGTTTGCCAGAGCCGATAAACATCCTTCACATCTGCTCATGTAGGAGTATGGGGTCTGATTTTCCTAGGAAAGTCTATTTAGACCCTGACACAGATTGCATTTCTTTTTTAAAGCAACAAGAGTGATAAAGTGTCTTAGTATAAAATCAATAGAAAGCAGTTTAGTGGCCTCTGAAGTCTTCCAAGCTGCCTCTCCTTTTCGTCTTCTCTGCAGGGAAGATCAAATGAGAAGTTGCCAGCTTCCTTGTGTGTTTTAGTTATTTGCTACGTAAATCACTGAGAAACATTTAGGAAACCATTTAGAACGGGAGAAAGGCTCTTCTCTTTTTCTAGCACCTCTCACCTCCATAAAGGATGGAAAAAAAGGCCCTCACATTAAACTAGATGACAGGACCTTGGACTTGGAGGTTATTTTTCTTAAGTACTATATCGTTGTTTCTTAAGCTTTGGAAGAAAAAGAGAGAAATTTGTTTCCATTTTCTCCCTGGAAGCTTTTCTCTCCATCTGTCATGCAACCAGACTGAAATGTTGCATTAAGCCTGCTCAGAAATGATTGGCTATTGGCAGTGTGTTATAAGAGAATATCGTAGCTGGAAAGAAGAATTGTGGTAGGCAGAGAAAATATGCTTTACTGCAGTCTATGCTGGGCTAGGATAGAGAACTGATAGTTGATTTCAGTCACAGGAACTTACCTGTTTCACATCATTGGCATTTTACATTTATGCTTGAGAAACGGTATAGGTACTTCCTGTAAGATCCGTCATCATGCTATCAACTAGCTCTTGCAGTGGTCAGCAATCTTATTCACCAAATATTTCTGGTTCTCCTAACTTGGGACATGGTAGGATCATATTTCCCTGCCTCAGTGGGGCTGAGTGGGGCTCTCTGGCAACTTGCCTTGGTCAGTGAAATATGAGCTAAAGTAACATGTGGAACTCCTGGTGGGATATTCAAAAGCCAGTGTGACTCGCCACTTTCTCTTTTCTTACCTCTGACATGACTTACAGGTGGATGCTCCTTTATCCTAGTTTCCTGAGTGACTTCAATGAACAGAGACCCCTGTCTATCTGGATGAGCATGTAGCATGAGTGAACAATACAACTTTGTTCTTTTAAGGCACTGTGATCTTGACTCTTTCGTTACTGCAGCATATCCTAGCCTATACGGACAAATACATGCTTATTAAGCTCTTACTAGAGGCCAGGAAATACACTAAACACTCCACATGGGTCAGCTCACTTGGATGACCTTAAGACAATCTTGTATAAAGGACATTGTAATTATCCTCCTTTTACTGATGAAGTATTGTGGGTACAGAGACATTAAATAACTGGCCCAAGGTCATGGAGCGGGCATGTGGTGGAGCTAGGATTCCAACTCAGACAATCTGTCTCCAGAACTTACAGTGAAAACCACAACACTCTACACACTGTTTGGGAAAGGGGTGGGTGTTGCACATGGAAGAGAAGAAAGGACCTTCTTTAATACCAACCTTTGACCACCCCCTGGCTACCTCTGTGACAAAGGTAACAATAAAGTCAGTAACTCCATGGAAATTGACATGATCCAGGCACAAGAATGGTGGGTGGAGCTGCTCTGCCTGGGGAGGAACTTCTTGAGCTTCTTTCTAGGGGAAGTTTTGAAGATAAATAACAAGATTATAAGAAAGCACATAGAGTATTTTGTTAGGGAAAATGTCTGATATCAGTGTTCAGTTTGGTCCCAAGTTTATTGTATGACCCTTTGCCAGGCTTAGGTGACACCACTCCTGCATATAGCTGAGTGTGGGAGATGGACGAGTAGAATATGCTCTGTGTGGTGGGAGGGAGACTGACGGAGCACAGGGTGGGTACTTTGAATGGCCTGGAGGCCCAGGAAGGCTGGGTTGGGCATTAGGAGCCAATGGTTGGGGGGGGGGGGGGGCTAGGGGGCTCATGCCTGTAATCCCAGCACTTTGGGAGGCAGAGGCAGGAGGATCACTTGGGCCCAGGTGTTTGAGAACAGCTTGGGCAACATAGTGAGACTCAATCTTTATTTTTAATTTTTTTAAAAAAAGAAGCCAAAGGATGTCTTCTGAACATCCTTAGTTTTACTTAATAACGTGGCATAAATACGTTCCCAGGGATTTATCTAAGCCCTTTCTGAAGCTAGTTGCATTCTTAGCCCATACCACCTCTGGCAGAAAGAAAAGTTGTTTACAATAGGGCCTCCTTTAATTGATCCTAAAAGAGTCTCTTTTAAGTTCCCAGGCATGAAGGGAGACATTAGTACTTTTGATTCATAAGAAGTCTGTGTTTCTGCTTTGCAAATCTTCATGATTTTTATACATTCTGATCCTGCCCTCCCATATTCTTAGTCACTTGGGATTAATGGAGCCCACTTTTTCACATTTTTGAGAAGATTCTTTAAAAGACCAAAAAAAAAAAAAAAAAAAAAAAAAAAAGAGACAAGAAAGAAAGGAAGAGAGAGACAGAGAGAAAAGAAAAAAAAGCCCCAAATCTCAAAGTGGTAATTTGTGGTTTGTCTGCACGTTAATTCTTAGGATTTGAGATTCTTTGAGAAAATCTAGAAAAAAAAAAAAAAAAACGCCCCAACTCAGAAATCTCTATTCAAGGCATTTTCCAAATCAAAGGAAGATTTGGGTGTTAAGTTTTCCAAAATTATTCTTTTTATAATGAGATTTTTCTTTAAACATCTGATTTCAATTGGTGCTCTGTGAAAGGTTATGAACTCCCTTCTAAACTTTGAAAAGCTTGATTCAAAATTGGTTGGTAAAAATATGCATTTCATGAAGTCATAAAAATAATGATTCTTTACTATCTAATTAAACATGTTTTCAGACCCAATCTTAGAGAATCAGTTCATTATCTTAATAGGCAACAAAGTGTATGAAGATGAGTAGAAACCTACAATTAATTGTCTTACTAACAATGCCTAGGTAGTCTGTTCATTTAATTGGTCATCTAATAATCATTCCTTATTTGATTTATTTGCTTACAGGAGCAGCACTAATGTATGCAACTTTCTGTTTGCTACTTTCTAATGTCTGAAACACTCATAATACAGTGGTCTCCAATGACCTGATGCAGCAGAAATGGATGGTTCTCACGTTAGGATGGAAATAACTATTGCACAAGACTCATAATCTTGTGATTTGCTTCCTGCTGAATCACTGCAGCAAGTATGAAGCAACTTCTGTAGCAAAATGGAAAAGGGTGCTATTAAACTTTAAATGGATCCCTCCAAGTGAAGAAGGTCACCTTTTAATGAGCTGATATAATTTTCTTTTTCTTTTTTTTTTGAGACAGAGTCCTGCTCTGGCGCCAGGTTGGATTGCAAGACCGGGCACAAGCTTGGCTCCCTGCAACCTCCACCTCCTGGATTCAAGCTATTCTCCTGCCTCAGCCTCCTGAGTAGCTGGGACTACAGGCGCCCACCACCACACCTGGCTAATTTTTCTATTTTTAGTAGAGATGGGGTTTCACCATGTTGACCAGGATGGTCTCAATCTATTGACCTTGTGATCTGCCTGCCTTGATCTCCCAAAGTGCTGGGATACCAGGTGTGAGCCACCGTGCCCGGCCGAGGATATAATTTTCTATGGGTACCAATGAGTCATTCAATACATGGGATGGACAGGCACTGGTGTACTCTGTTTTCTAGCTCTCCAATGGGGTCCCTGACATGATTGGCCCACTCTCAGGACCAGCCAACTTCACAGTTCACAGATTTGGAGTTGAGCATCTCCCAGAGCAGAGCTAGAAGACCAGTGAAGCTCGGGGCTTCGTCGTTCTGCAAGGGACTGTGTTAGATGGCAGACCAAATTCCTGCAGCTTGTTAATGCAAGGGTGGTAGGTCCCTGCAGTGTTTCCAGCCAACCACAATATCCTAGACACTTACTTTAGTGCCACTGCCCCTAGGATGTAGATTACTGTTAACTTCTGTACATGTTGAGTCACATTGTTTGTGATAAAGCATTTTAAAGTACATTATGACACAGGTCATATAGCCCAATTAAAGGTGAGTAACTGAGGCTTAGAAAAATAAAGATGTGCCCAAGGGGACCCAGCTAAGTTAGGAGTCTGTGTTTCTCATTACGCTATTGGCCAGCCAATAACATGTGAAAACACCCTGTAAATAGACACTCCCCACCCAATACTACTTTCCTTTCTTATTCCTTACATCTTTTCCACACCCAAAAGCAGGGCTGCCACTTCTAGCTGGGCAGGCTGAGCAAGCACCACTCCAGACAACGTGAACAGCGCCCACTAGAGTTGTGCAGTGTGATGACTGTGACTTTAAGCAATATGTCACTTTGCTGTTCCCCTACTTGCCCAGGGTGAGTCAACACTGAAGTTGGGCAGGAGGTAAAGACAAATAGCTTCACATTGAGCACACATGGACGTAACAATGGGAACAACAGATACTGAGGACCATTAGAGGGTAGGGAGGGTGAGTGCAAAAATTACCTGTCGGATACTATGCTCGCTACCAGATTGACGAGATCTGCACTATAACCTCAGCATCACACAATAGTCCCAAGTAACAAATCTGCACATGTACCTCCTGTATCTAAAATACGATTTGAAATTTAAAACACACGGAAAAATACCTTCACCTATGTTTTTCTGGGTCCTTAAAATCTGAAGTATACATATAAGTATTTGTAGTTGTTATACCCTAGTTCTTTTTGGTGGACATCAGCTTTGTGAGCACCAGTGAATTCACAGGTCTTGTGTGAGCAAATGAGCCTGTGGGTTCAGATGATACCCCTGAGACAGACGTGGAGCCATTGGCTTCTAGCATAAGGTCACGCAAGCCAGGCCCATTTGTCAAACTCTGCTTTTTGGAGGAAATGTCCTATGATGTATCAGAGAGGCTGGCAACAGCCTCAACAGGCCTCTGGCCTGAAGTCCGATTTGCAGGCTGTCAAGGCAAGTAAGTGCAAGTTTCCATTGGCTGCTCCCGATCATCAGATGAAACATCTCAATGTGACAAAAAAGGCTGCCTTTAAAGATGAGACCGAGGAGTTATCTCACCCTTCAGCCCAAGGAAAGAAAAACAAATGTCTTTTTCTTATGGAATTGAAACTTGAGGATGAAGAGAGATTAGAACCCATAACTCAGGGGCTGGAAAGAGACAGAAACACTTGTAAGAGTAGCGAGATTTTAGCCTCAGATAGCAACGAAGCTTTGCCCCAGACGGGTGCCAGGTCTTCTGAAATGCTGAAAGCAAATCTGATTGGTTCTCCAAACACTTGGCCAGTTTTAGAGGAAGCATGAAGGGTTGAGTAATCTACTCAAGGCTCCCTGGTTTATCAGTGAATTCTGGATTAACGTCCTGGCCCTGGGTGTCGTTCCACACTGCCTCTCTGGAAAATGAAGATTCACCTCCACTCTTTGGGCCTGAACTTGCCTTGACCTGAGTGTTTTTCTTAATAAAAATGGGAAGAACACATATTCATATGCCCCCGGAAATAACTTATTGTATATCCACAAATAACCATCATAGAAGTGTTTCCTTATCATTGGTCTGTCCTATAAATTACCTTGGATATCTATTTTGTCTTTGCCATTGCTAGCTCAAAACGCTGGCTAATTTGTAGTTATTTCCTTCGTCCTTGGGGGAAGTTGAAGAGGAGGATAAATGGTTAACATTTCCTTGAGATCTGTTGACACAAAACTCAAGAACTCTTGAAAGTAGCTGGATCTTGGGAGAGCTTCATTTGAATACTTTCTTTGAAAACAATAATTAGCTTATAGACTTGAGTAGGGGGGTAAACATTTGTGCATGGGTCTGTTGCCCACTTCTTAGAAACTGTGCAAGTTCTTGTTAAGAATTTGCATTTGATCTCTACCTAAAGCGCCCATCCTTGTTCATCTGATTTTTATGGGGCTTTAAAGAATGAAGAAGGGAGAAGACTGAAAAACCCACTTGGGAGCTAGAATCTCTCTATATAGAGATATGCTTGCATTTATATGTATATAAATACATGGTGACCCAGAGTTTACTAACATGTAGAGGACAAGGTAGAGATAGAGATCAGTCATGTTAGGACAAAGTACATTTATTTTCCAAAGTGGCAGGAATCTGTGTACGTTTAACTCAAGTTTTACTATTCTCCCCATCCAGAAAATGCAAAGTGGCAGCCCGTGGAAGTGTAGAGTCCACAGACTTGGCTTACTTGGTAACAATGTTTTATATTAAAAACAAAACAGCACAAAGAGTCATGGGGCAGTTTGACTTAAAAATCCAGACTCTTGGCCTCTTCTGAAAAATCAGAAGAGCCGGCTGCACTGGACACACTTTCTCTGGCAACCCCCTGTGGATGGGGCATACCTTTCCTTGTTCACCATGGTTGCATCACTGAGCTTGTGAGCTCTCTCCCTGGCTATGAAGGCATTTGTTTGTATAGTCCGTAAACAAGGGAAGCACTCCGCTTAACCCTATGGGGCCTCAGTTTCGCCTTTATAAAATGGTGATACTGTCAGCCCCTTCTTCCTTGAAGGCTCGTCTAAGGGAGGAAGGGTCTCAGGATTTATCAACTGCAGGGGTATTCAGCATTTCACCAGCATTTGCCTTGAAGCCCAGTGTCAACGTATGGTCTCATAAAAAATCAAAGCAAAACCAACTCCTCCTCCAAAGCACTGATGCGAAACGTTGATTTCCCTGAAAGTCTCTTGGGGATGATAAAGTGAAGTGACATCATATTTCACTTAGCAACATGTCCAGGGGCTGTCAGTTCCTTTATTATGTAAAGCAAATTTGTCTCCTTTGGACTTTTCACATCCCTCTCTCCCCTAGTAATACGGGGAATTCTACTTAGAAAGCTGGGGATGGGAGGGAGTTTATTCACAATGGGATGGGAATGGCGGGAGTCTATGTAGTCAGTTGTTCGCATGTCATTGAGATGAGGAAAAGGTGACTTGAAGTGCATTCACTTAATTGGGATTGTGACTTAGACTTGAAAAATGAAACTAAAAATTATGAAAGTTAATTTAACTTACATTTAACAAAATGTAGGTTCTCATGGCAAATAGGCACTAATTCTTGGTATTAACAGAAGATGAATCAAGTCAGGGCCTAAAAAAATCTGGCTTTTTTTTTTTTTTCCATCAAACTAGAACATACTCATTCTTCACTTTACATTGGATAGACACTGCAACATCATAAAGGAAGTCAAGTTTTACAAAAATATCTAGGGGTCTTATGAACTACTCCAAGGGCCTCTCTTAATTCTTTGATAGTCAATCATTCTCTTTAGAACAACTTTAGAGTTACAGAAAAGTTGCAAAGAGAGCATGCAGAGTTCTATAGACCCTTCACCCAGTCTCCCCCAATGTTAGTATCTCACAGAACCATGGTGCATTTGTCAAAACTAAGAAATTCACCTTGGTACATTACTAGGAACTCAAGTCTACTGACTTTATTTAGATTTCATCAGTTCTTCCAAATATGACCTTATATTGTTTCAGGATCCAATCCAGGATACCATGTTATATTTTGCAGTCATTCTCATTTGAAGCATATTTCTTAGCATCATCTTTGTCAATAACAACTGGTCAAATTCTGCCATATCTTTGTCAGCATCTTGCCTGGAGTGTGACTGATGTAATTCTTCTACATCACTTTCATTGACTGTATGAAATCATAAATCAGTTGCAATATTTGCAATTCCCCTTAGCAAGAGGTTGACAGTAAAACATTGTTTCACTTTGGGGGAAATAGATAATGGGACTTAATGCTAGCTTTAAGCCAGGTTGCTTTTCAATCCATATGCAATGGTATAGTCCTTCCCTTGTTAAAAATAGTAAAACAGGAGGACAATCCAAGGTGGCTGAATAGGAACAGCTCTGGAGTGCAGTTTCCAGCGAGAACACAGAGGGTGAGTGATCACTGCATTTCCAAACGAATTTTTGCTGCCCACAGACCAGGAGATTCCTGGGTGGAAAAGCACCACGAGTCTCAAGCACGGCTGTTTCAGCTGGCACGGCAGGTCTCCGCACAAAAACTCACACAAATCTGGGTGCTGTTTCAACTGGCACCTGGAATGCCTGGGAGACAGAGTTGCCCATTCAACTGAACAAAAGGGGGCTGAAACAGGGAGCCAGGTGATCTGGCTCAACGATTCCCACCCCAACAAAGACCAGCAATCTAAAACGCTCTGGATTGAGAGTTTTACAGCAAGCACAGCTGGACCCAGGATGGTCCAGCTCTGTTGGGGAAAGAGCGTCCACCATTACCAAGGCAGTCCACCACTACTGAGGCAGTACGCCATTACAAAGGCAGTCCGCCATTACTGAGGCAGACTGCCATTACCAAAACAGTTCTATCTATACCTCTACAAACAAAACCACAAGAAGGCTCACACAGCAGCTGGGCAGAGCCCACAGCAGCTCAGCAATGCCTCCGCTGGCAGACTGTAGTAGGCTACCTCCTCGCTGGGAAGGGCATCTCTGGAAAAAGGCAGCAGCATGTCAGGAACTTATAAATAAAGCCCCACCTTCCCAGGACAGAGCACCTGGGGAAAAAAGGCAGTTATGAGTTCCATTGCAGCAGGCTTAAATGTACCTGTGCAGCATCTCTGAACAGAACAATGGACCCCACAGCTCAGCACTCGAGCTCCTATAAGGGACAGACTGTCTCCTCATGCAGCTCCCTGACCCCCATATATCCAAAGAGACACCTCATAAAGGAGAGATCAGGCTGACATCTGGCAGGTATCCTTCTGGGATGAAGATAACAGAAGAAGAAACTGGCAGCAACCCTTACAGTTCTGCAGCCACTGCAGGCGATCCCCAGGCAAGCAGTGTCTGGAGTGGACCTCCAGCAGTCCTATAGCAGTGGGGCCTGACTGTTAGAAGGAAAACTAAAAAACAGAAATAACTTCATCATCAACAAAAAGAGACCACATTCACTCAGAGACCACATCCGAAAGTCACCAACTACAAAGACCACAGGTAGATAAATCCACAAAGATGGGAAGAAACCAGCGCAAAAAGGATGAAAACACCCAAAACCAAAACGCTTCTCCTCCTCCAAGGGATCACAACTCCTCACCAGCAAGGGAACAAAGCTGGATGGAGAATAAGTCTGACGAATTGACAGAAACAGGCTTCAGAAAGTGGGTAATAACAAACTTCTCTGAGCTAAAAGAACATATTCTAACCCAATGCAAAGAAACTAAGAACCATGATAAAAGGTTTGATGAAATGTTAATGAGAATAAACAGCTTAGAGAAGAATATAAATGAATTGATGGAGCTGAAAAACACAACACGAGAACTTCATGAAGCATACATAAGTTTCAATAGCCGAATCATCCAAGTAGAAGAAAGGATATCAGAGATTGAAGATCAACTCAATGAAATAAAAAGAGAAGGCAAAATTAGAGAAAAAAGCATGAAAAGAAATGAACAAAGCCTCCGAGAAATGTGGGTTTATATGAAAAGACCTAATCTACATTTGCTAGGTGTTCCTGAATGTGACGGAGAGAATGAATCCAAGCTGGAAAACACTCTTCAGGATATAATCCAGGAGAACTTCCCCAACCTACCAAGGCAAGCCAATATTCAAGTCCAGGAAATACAGAGAATACCACAAAGATATTCCTCAAGAAGAACAACACCAAAACTCATAATCGTCAGATTCACCAGTGTTGAAATAAAGGAAAAAATTCTAAGGGCTGCCAGAGAGAAAGGTCGGGTTACCCACAAAGGGAAGCCCATCAGACTCACAGCAGATCTCTCAGCAGAAATCTTACAAGCCAAGAGAGACTGGGGGCCAATACTCAACATCCTTAAAGAAAAGGACTTTCAACCTGGAATTTCATAACCAGCTGAACTAAGCTTCATAAGTGAGGGAGAAATAAAATCCTTTACAAACAAGCAATTGCTCAGAGATTTCATCACCACCAGGCCTGCCTTACAAGAGTTCCTGAAAGAAGCACTAAACATAGAAAGGAACAACCAGTACCAGCCACTCCAAAAATTTACCAAATGGTAAAGAGCATCAACACAATGAAGAAACTGCATCAACTAACAGGCAAAACAGCCAGCTAGCATCAAAATGGCATGATCGAATTCACGCATAACAATATTAACCTTAAAAGTAAATGGCCTAAATGCTCCAATCAAAAGACATAGACTGGCAAACTGGATAAAAAGTCAAAACCTATCAGTGTGCTGTGTCCAGGAAAGCCATCTCACATGCAAGGATACATATAGGCTCAAAATAAAGGGATGGAGGAAGATTTACCAAGCAAATGGAGAGAGGAAAAAAAAAAAAAAAAAAAAAGCAGGCGTTGCAGTGCTAGTCTCTGATAAAATGGACATTAAACCAACAAAGATCAAAAGAGACAAAGAAGGGCATTACATAATGGTAAAAGGATCAATGCAACAAGAAGAGCTAACAACGCTAAATATATGTGCACCCAGTATAGGAGCACCCAGATACATAGAGCAAGTTCTTAATGACCTACAAAGAAACTTAGACTCCCACACAGTAATAGTGGGAGACTTTAACACTCCTCTGTCAATATTAGACAGATCAATGAGACAGAAAATTAACAAGGATATCCAGGACTTGAACTCAGATCTGGACCAAGCAAACCTAATAGACATTTACAGAACTCTCCATTCCAAATCCACAGAATACACATTCTTCTCAGCACCACATCACACCTGCTCTAGAACTGACCACATAATTGGAAGTATATCCCTCCTTAGCAAATGCAAAAGAATGGAAATCATAACAAACAATCCCTCAGACCATAGCAGTGAAATTAGAACTCAGGATTAAGAAACTAACTCAGAACTGCACACCTTCATGGAAACTGAACAACTGGCTCTTGAATGTTGACTGGATAAACAATGAAATGAAGGTAGAAATAAAGATGTTTTTCAAAACCAAAGAGAACGAATACACAACATACCAGACTCTCTGGGACACTTTTAAAACAGTGTCTAGAGGAAAATTTATAGCAGTAAATGCCCAACATGAGAAGCAAGGAAACATCTAAAATCGACACTCTATCATCAAGATTGAAAGAGCTAGAGGAGCCAGTCAGAAAAAAAAAAAAAAGAAAAAATTTCAAAAGCTAGCAGAAGATAAGAAATAACTAAGATCAGAGAAGAACTGAAGGAGATAGAGACACAAAAAACCCTTCAAAAATTAATAAATATAGTAGCTGGTTTTTTGAAAAGATCAACAAAATAGACCACTAGCCAGATTAATAAAAAAGAAAAGAGAGAATAATCAAATAGATGCAATAAAAAACAATAAAGGGGATATCACCACAAATTCCACAGAAATACAAACTGCCATCAGAGATTACTACAAACAACCCTATGCACGCAAACCAGTAAACCTGGAAGAAATGGATAAATTCTTGGACACTTGCACCCTTCCAAGCCTAAACCAGGAAGAAGTTGAAACCCTGAATAGACCAATAGCAAGGGCTGAAGTTGAGGCAGCAGTTAGTAGGCTACTAACCAAAAAAAACCCCAGGTCTCGGTGAGTTCTTAGCTGAATTCTACCAGACATACAAAGAGGAGCTGGTACCACTCCTTCTGAAACTATTCCAAACAATCTAAAAAGAGAGAATCCTTCCCAAATCATTTTCTGAGACCAACATCATCCTGATACTAAAACCCGGCAGAGATTGAATAAGAAAAGGAAACTTCAGGCCAATATCCATGATGAACATAGATGCAAAAGTCTTAATAAAATACTGGCAAACCGATTGCAACAGCACATCAAAAAGCTTATCCAGCATGATCAAGCAGGCTTCATCCTGGGAATGCAAGGCTGGTTCAACATATGCCAGTCTATAAACATAATCCATCACATAAACAGAACCAAAGACAAAAACCACATAATTATCTCAATAGATGCAGAGAAAAGCTTCGACAAAATTCAACAGCCCTTTATGCTAAAAATTCTCTATAAACTAGGTATTGATGGAACATATCTCAAAATAATAAAAGCTATTTATGACAAACCCACAGCCAATATCATACTGAATGGGTAAAAACTAAAAGCATTCCCTTTGAAATCTGGCAGTAGACAAGGATGCCCTCTCTCACTACTATTCAATATAGTATTGGAAGTTCTAGCCAGAGCAATCAGGCAAGAAAAATAAATAAAGAGTATTCGATTAGGAAAGGAGGAAGTCAAATTGTCTCTGTTTGCAGACAGTGTGATTGTGTATTTAGAAGACCTCATCATCTCAGCCCCAAATCTCCTGAAACTGATAAGCAGCTTCAGCAAAGTCTCAGGATACAAAATCAATGTGCAGAAATCACAAGCATTCCTATACACCAATAACAGACTTAAAGAGAGCCAAATCAAGAATGAACTGGCATTCACAATTGCTACAAAGAGAATAAAATACCTAGGAATATAACTAACAAAGGATATAAAGGACCTCTTCAAGGAGAACTACCAACTACTGCTCAATGAAATAAGAGAGGACACAAACAGATGGAAAAACATTCCATGCTCACGGTTAGGAAGAATCAATATGGGAAAACGGCCATACTGCCCAAAGTAATTTATAGATTCATTGCTATCCCTATCAAGCTACCTATTACCCTCTTCACAGAACTGGAATAAACCACCTTAAACTTCATATGGAACCAAAAGAGAGCCCACATAGCCAAGTCAATTCTAAGCAAAAAGAACAAAGAGGAAGGCATCACACTACTGGACTTCAAACTATACCATAAGACTACAGTAATCAAAACAGCATGGTACTGGTACCAAAAGAGAGATATAGACCAATGGAACAGAACAGAGGCCTTGGAGGTAAGGCCACACATCTACAACCATCTGATCTTTGACAAACCTGACAAAAAGAAGTAATGGGGAAAGGATTCCCTGTTTAATAAATGGTGTTGGGAAAACTGGCTAGCCATGTGCAGAAAGCAGAAACTGGACCCCTTCCTGACAGCTTACACTAAAATTAACTCCAGAATAGGCATAGGCAAGGACTTTGTGACTAAAACACCAAAAGCATTGGCAACAAAAGCCAAAATAGACAAATAGGATCTAAACTCCAGAGTTTTTGCACAGCAAAAGAAACAATCATTAGAGTTAGCTGGCAACCAACAGAATGGGAATAAATTTTTGCAAACTACCCATCTGACAAAGGGCTAATATCCAGAATCTACAAATAACTCAAACAGATTTACAAGAAAAAAAGAAACAAACTCATTCAAAAGTGGGTGAGGGATATGAACAGACACTTTTCAAAAGAAGACATATATGAGGCCAAAAAACATGAAAAAATGCTCATCATCACTGGTCATTAGAGAAATACAAATCAAAACCACATTGAGATACCATCTCACGCCAGTTAGAATGGCGATCATTAAAAAATCTGGAGACAACAGATGCTGGAGAGGATGTGGAGAAATAGAACAATTTTACACTGTTGGTGGGAGTGTAAATTAGTTCAACCATT
>NW_022436983.1:8095339-8197414 GCF_009761245.1 Sapajus apella | reverse complement strand
TATCATCACTGGTCATTAGAGAAATACAAATCAAAACCACATTGAGATACCATCTCACGCCAGTTAGAATGGCGATCATTAAAAAATCTGGAGACAACAGATGCTGGAGAGGATGTGGAGAAATAGAACAATTTTACACTGTTGGTGGGAGTGTAAATTAGTTCAACCATTGTGAAAGACAGTGTGGTGATTCCCCAAGGATCTAGAAATAGGAATTCCATTTGACCCAGCAATCCTGTTACTGGGTATATACCCAAAGGATTATAAATTGTTCTATCATAAAGACACATGCACACGTATTCATTGTGGCACTGTTTACAACAGCAAAGCCCCGGAAGCAATCCAAATGCCCATTGATGATAGACTGGACAGGCAAAATGTGGCACATATATACTATGGAATACTATGCAGCCATAAAAAAACAATGAGTTCCTGTCCTTTGTAGGAACATGGATGAACCTGGAAACCATCATTCTCAGCAAACTGACACAAGAACAGAAAATCAAACACCACATGTTTTCACTCATAGGCAGGTGTTAAACTATGAGGACTCATGGGAACAGGGAGGGGAGTATCACACACTGGGGTCTGTTAGGGGGGACTAGGGGAGGGACAGCAGGGGGTAGGGAGTTGGGGAGGGATAACATGGGGAGAAATGCCAGATATAGGTGACAGGAGGATGGAGGCAGCAAACCACACTGCCATGTATATACCTATGCAACAATCTTCACATGTACCCCGGAACCTAAAGTGCAATAAAATATCTATATATTTTTTAAAAAATTGGAAAACAACCTGATAAGTTTTAGTGAATAACTGTGCCCAGAGGGCCTCCTCCCCAACCACCCATCTCCCCTAATGGAGCAACTAAAGGGTAAATTCCTGGACCCCTTTCCATGCAGGAGGAGTCCCTGTGAATGGTGGTGGATGCTGTGTTATACTGGATGGTAAATATTTGGGCTATGATTCTGGTGTTAAGTAAGAAGGATGACTAATTTAAAAAGTGATCAGTCTACTGATGAATGTCTTTGAAAAAAAAATGACAACTTTTCTTTCTTGTAGTCTTATAAAATCACTTCAGCTGCTTGGAGCATCAAGGCCTCTGCTATGTTTTCAAAGTGTTTTCTCCAACATTTAGGTGTTGCCAGAATGACAGCATTAAGATGAGGGACGTTTAAGAGGTGGCTAGGCCAAGAGGGCTTCTCCCTTATGGTTAGGATTAAGGCTTTTATGAAATAGGCCATCCTTCCCGCCTTCCACCATATGAAGACACAGTGTTTCTCCCCTTGGTGGAGAAACAAACCAAGCTTTTTTTGGCTGAAAGTAATGAAAACTCACGCAAACAAGCACAAATAATAAATGGGCATAATACAGTAAGAGACAGTTGGGGAATCCAAGGGCAGGTATCTTTGGGTGGGGACAAATGTAGACTTGAGGTCCTGTCAGATCACATTGAATCCTCTGCGTCTTCACTTCACATTGGATATACACTGCAATATAGATCGGTGCCTTGATCTTGGGACTTTCCAGCTTCCACAACTGTGAGCAAGGCACACAAAAAAAGTAATTTGTCTAATATATTAATCAGACAGTCATATCTAGATGAAAAATTGTAATTTCTGGCTCCATATATTGTTCTCAGATACATATCTTTGATGCAGTGGGTGTAAGGCAAGATCTAAGTTCAGATGCCTCAGGTCCTTGGCCAGTCATCAGTGAGCAAGTTGCTTAGCAGAGGGTTGTCTACCTTTGTCCCCACCCAAAGATACCTGCCCTTGGATTCCCCAAATATCTCTTATTGCATAATTACCTCTATTTATCATGAGCTTTCATTACTTTCAACCAAAAAAGGCTTGAACATGAGGGCATGACCTCTATCAGGTTACCAACGGGCTAGATATTCCTCTTCCCTCTATTGCTCCTTGAAGTTAAGTCTTGTGCTATCAGGAGACAAGGGTGAACATGAGAACTGGGAAGGATGAGGAAAATGATAACTGAGCTCCAAACAGCTCTTCCAACTTTCCAAAGCATCTTCAGCATCTTATAGGATCTTCCCACCAACGTGGTGAAGTAGGGGGAACAGGCAATATAATCATCCTCATTTCAGGAACTGTAGGAACCAAGGCTGGGAAATTCAAATGGCCACACTCAGGCTACTGGGAAGGGGCGGTAGTGATCTAATTGGAACCCAGATTCCCTGATGGGTTAGGAACAGCTGGTTAGTGTTCCATCAGACTCAATCTGTGCTGTCCAAGATCATATCCACTGGCTGTGAGGGCAATGCATTTAAACGTAAAGTTGTAAAAATTAAAACGAAATGAAATTCACCATTCATTTCTTCAGTCACACCGCCATGTTTCACGTGATCAAGTGAGACATGAAGGTAGCGGCTACCTTATTGGACAGAGCAGATACAGAACATTTCCATCATCACCGAGCATTTTGTTGGATAGTGGTGGCCCGCATGGGTTCAGCAGGGTCCTAAGAGAGTATGGCTCCCTAATGTTTGGAGAGGATCGGAAATGTCTTGGGTTGGGAACTTTCTCAAAATTCAGGCTCTACGGACTGATATTTGGAGTGCAAGCCGGAGGTCTGTGGGCATTCAGCCATCAGCATAAGAAAAACGTGCATCCACAAATACTTACTGAGCACCTTTTAGATGCCAGACACTGCGCTGGTGCTGGCTGTGACAGAACCAGTCAGGTGCCATCTCTACTGTCTCAGAGCTCACAGTCTAGTGAACATCTGTTGTACCAGGAGATGCCAGAGACTGGAAGGAAGAGAGAACCAAAGAAAATCAAGTGGCTGACTTCAACTTTTTTTTTTTTTTTTTTTGAGACTGAGTTTTGCTCGTGTCACCCAGGCTGGAGTGGAATGGCACGATCTTGGCTCACTGCAACCTCTGCCTCCTGGGCTCAGGTGATTCTCCTACCTCAGCCTCCCGAGTAACTGGGATTACAGGCATGCACCACCATGCCTGGGTAATTTTTGTATTTTTAGTAGAGACGGGGTTTCATCATGTTGACCAGGCTGGTCTCAAACTCCTGACCTCAGGCAATCCACCCACCTCAGCCTCCCAAAGTGCTGGGATTACAGGCGTGAGCCACCGTGCTTGGCCAACTTCAACTTTTTATGGAGGAACAATTGATACTCTTCCTTCTCGTTCATTTCTGAGTTTTCTCAGCCCTGAACTTTAATACTCCGCAACCTACCTATCTTAATGTCAAGAGCCAGTGTCTGTGACTCCAGTGGAGACTCACTGAAAGGCATACATATCTGACAACTATTAGTCTCTTCCCTAAAGGGTGGATCACAGATCTGAAAAATCAAAATAGTACCAGAGCTTCCAGGACCTTCTCCATTCTCCCAGACACACGTGGTGAGGGACATTCACATGAGCAGCTGTCTTGCCCAGGCAGACTCCTTTCCCCACTCATAAAAATGTAGGGAAATGAGAGTCAGAGGACATTTGGTATGGATAACCTCAAATGCATTCCAAATGATTTAAAACAGGAAGACGAGAGATCGTTAGTCAGTGTTGAACCTTTAGTCATTACTAATAACAATAATAATAATAAAGCTTTAACAGTAGCTTTAAGCCAGGTTGCTTTTCAATCCACATGCAATGGCATCATCCTTCCCTTGTTAAAAATAGTGAAATAACCCGACAAGTTTCAGTTATTTAAAATAACCCTATAAGTTTCTGTTTATCCCAGAAATGTTAATGACTTCATAACTCAGTGTGAAATGCTCTGGGCAATTTTTGTATTATTAAGGATTCTACGAAGTATAAAAAAGGGGAAAACTCAAGGTGCTGGACCACAGTTATAACCTGATTCTCATTTTCGAGAAAGGAGAGAAAGTAAGCTTTTTAAAAATACATGTTTGCACCCAGGAAAGCAGATAACCACAAATAGCAAATGATTTGTGACTCATGCCCGGATTGGGTTGACCATGCATTAGCCTGCGTGTTACCCAGGCCAACTGGAGAGGCCCTGTACAGCTGATGCCTTCCCTAGGCTGCTCCAGTAATTAGGGAGTCTTAGTTCAAGTTAATTAAGAGATTGCTTTTGCTTTTGGTCATTCCACTGAACACACATTTATAGGCTATTCTCTTTTCAACAAGTCGCCTTGGTGATCTGGGTTCCTGATTTGATCCCACAATGGGAAAACTGGCTATCCTTGTTTTCAGTTGATGTTTGAGTTCTGTATGGCCACAGATGATCCCTGTTGACATGGCGATAGATAAATTAGGGAGGGTTAAAGTCCAGGCAGAAGCTTCTCAGACACGTGGAACACGGAAGAGCATCCATCCATTCTCCTTGGCATGCATGCTGCAGTCCGGTGTGTTTCTTTGCACAATGAAAACGTGATGAGCTTGATACTGCAGTTTCCTGGTGCAGGCAATGAACGTTAAGATGCAAGCCTATTTATAATGTCTTGTTACAGGGAGGAGAAGGGGCATCGGGGGACTCAGGGTTGGGATTGTCACAACAAATGGCCAAAAGGCTAATAGAAGCTGGAATGCTGGTGAAGGAAAGACTGAAGAGGTCAGTTCTAGACTTCAGGCAGGCCAGGACATTCATGGATGCTGAATGAGAGCCAATAGACTAGGTGACCAGTCAAGCAATGGGAAGTCCCAGAGATGGAGGGCAAAGAGTTTGTTCCTTGAAGAAAGGAAAAAGGGGCAGGAGTCAGAAGAGAAGGGCCCTAAACTCAAGATCTAGTTTGATGAGTAAGGTCTCAGGATATGGCTGGTGTGAAATGGAGGTAGAGGTCAATGGAGCTTAAGACAGTGAGGTCAGCTCTGGCTCTGCCAGGCTCAGAAGAGAATGTGGAACACAGCCTCTTCCATAGATGAGTTTCAAAACACTCAGAATCAGAGATTTTTGAATTGCACAGGTACTTGCTAAAGATTCCGTGGGCTAAAACCCTTATTACTGGCTACTCACCCTGGGAAAGACAGTCTGGTGCCTGGAAGGGGAAAGAAGTGAAAACCTGAACATTGAACAGTGATACAGCTTTTTCTTTTCTTTCTTTCTTTCTTTTTTTTTTTTTTTTTTTTTTTGAGATGGAGTCTCTCTCTGTCCTCCAGACTGGAGTGCAGCAGCCTGATCTCTGCTCACTGCAACCTCCGTCTCCCGGGTTCAACTGATTCTCCTGCTTCAGTCTCCCAAGAAGCTGGAATTACAGGTGCGGGCCACCATGTCCAGCTAATTTTTGTATTTTTAGTAGAGACAGGGTTTCACCATGTTGGCCAGGCTGGTCTCAAACTCCTGACCTCAGCCAATCCACCTGCCTCGGCCTCCCAAAGGGCTGGCATTACAGTTGTGAGCCATTGCACCCAGCCAGTGCTCCAGCTTCAATGGATGTTTCAAGAATCACGTGCACTTGGAGTTGAATTGCTTTCCACGGACTTCCCTGAATATGGAATATGTGTTTTTAACCATGTGTCAACAGCAATTGGAAATGACCTGCTGGAGAACTTTAATGAGAAGGCTTCCAAAGCTGAGTCTTGCCTCAGAAGGAAAGGGCATTGTGTGAATCCCTAGAGTCTGCTGTAGATTCAGGATGGGAGTGTAGGGTTATTCTTGCCTGGATGCACCTCCGTCCTTGATCTCATCTTTCTGGAAAGGGTTTCCTTGGGTAGTGAGCAGGACTCCACCCCCATACAGTTTAGGCTAAGGAAAACTTATACAGAAACAGAACTTCTGAGATCATTTGTAAACTTCATGAGTACTTATCTTATTAGCTGGGCATGCAGCAGAGAGGCAAGGACATTTCTTTGCAAGTTTGGATGACGATCCCTCAGCTTTCTTCTATAACCCTGATTCTCCTAAGTGAGCAGACAGGTGAAAGAATTAGAGAATAATCAAGGTACTACCTGCTTAAGTCCCCCAAACAAAAATGTCTGGTGAAATATACCAGAGTCATTTATCAAAAGGAGAGAAATTATGGATTGTAGACTCTTTGGAAATCTCCGTGAAGCAGGTGACATCTGAGAAAAACTGTGAAGGACAGGTGGACGTGGGAGGGGTGGGGAGGGAAGCAGGGAGCAGATAGGATGGATTCCTCTGCAAATTTAAAAGCAAACAGTGCAGCCAGATAAAATTTATGATGGGTCTGATAGACCATGGTGTATGGGAACAGCCATCCTGTTGCCGACACCATCATAAATACCAGGAGCCTTGAGGCAGATGCAGAGCTGTGAGTTTGGAAAAATTGCTGGCCTTGGGACAGGAAGGTGCTGATTCTTCAAAATTTACCAATATCCAATATGCCAAGTCAGTTGTCTGAGAAAAGGCTCCCCTGTCTGCATGGGGGATTTGGAGAGCAGTTTCTGCTGCCTTTAACTAGAAACAGGTGATTTTTTCTGTCTATAGTTGCTAGACATGGGGTCTTTTCAATGTATCTAATTTCCCTCCCCACTACTATATGTCTAATAACTTGTCCTGGGGTATTGTGTTTATCCCAGAAATGTTAATGACTTCATAACTCAGTGTGAAATGCTCTGGGCAATTTTGTATTATTAAGGATTCTGCAAAGTGTAAAAAAGGGGAAAACTCAAGGTGTTGGGCCACAGTTATAACTTGATTCTCATTTCGGAGAAAGAAGTTAAGCTTTTTAAAAATACATGTTTGCAACCGGGAAAGCAGATCATTTAGGCATAATGACAATCATTGCCCTTTGAAAGAAAGGCAGCAAGTCTCCGGAATGTCCTCGGGCGGTGAATTTTATCATCTCTCCAGGGCCCACCAGAGTCATGCCAACACTTAAGCACCAGGAGTGAGGGCGGGCCTGGGGTTTTGGTGAACTAGGGTGAGGACCCGGGACCCTGGACTTTGGAGTGGGTGGGTGGACATTGTTTCTGGTAGCTGAGCCATGACCCAGGGAGTCAGCTAGCAGCCGGGAAAGACAGAGCAGGAAGGGTGAACTGTTCTGAGCAAGAGGGGAGACCGTCATGCCTGCAGCGATATGCTGCCTTCTTGCACCACTTTCTTGGAATCGGTGAGTTTCCAGCTTTTTGTTCTGTTTTGTTTTAAGCCAGGGAATCTGTTCTATGAAAAAAGGGCATGTGAAACCAATGCACGTCATACCACTGCTCAGATTAAAATCAAAACGAGAGATGGGAGTCCAGCACATCCCAGCACCTTCCCTACCTTGGTCCCCTCTCCCAAGGGGAGGCTCCAGGGACCTCTGGGGATTCAGTGAGCAGAGTTTGAAAAATCACTGTCTAAATGCTTTAAAGAAAGAAATACACGTGAAAACAGTTTGCAAATAGGAAGACTCCATAGAAATCTTTGTCGCTGACGTTAGTTTCCGTTTCAAAGCTTCCTTTGCTGTTGAGTCGAACATGTCAGGTGGTTTGAATGGCAATAATGATGATGAAATATTGTACAGATAAGAAAAATCGAGAGGCTTGGGAAGATAAAGTAAATTAACCAACGTTTCACACTTAGCAATTTGGGGCCCAAACCCAGACTCTCAAACATATCTTTCTACTGTATCCCAATCCTCCAACCCCCAAGCCCCTCTAGTCCTTCCCCACATTCCACACTCTCCCGCTGAGAACCTTCCCAAAGCCATGACCCAGTTAAAATGCTGATCCCCACAACATGATCCTCATGGGTTCTGCCAAGCTTCTGTAACCTATCAGGTTTTGTGCCGTTATCCATTGAGAGTAAAGATGGCGGAGTTTCAGGATATGGTGCTTAATCTGCATAGAAGTGAGAACACACATTTTTGGCTTCCTGTTGGCTTACTTGGGTGATCTCATGGGATCTCCAGTATATGGGAGAGGACATTCTATGACTGTTTTGATCTTTGGTGGACTGGAAGAAGAAGCTCAGCTCAAGATAGATTTGTTTGGATCTACTCATAGAAATTTCTGTAACTGACAAGTTGCACAATTTTTTGGGCTCTGCAGGGTACGGGAAGTTTACACTCTGCAACTGAGATGTGTGTCCATCCATTTTTGTGTTGAGATAAAGAAATACTTGAGGCTGGGTTATTGATTGATTGACTGATTCATTGATTGAGACAGGGTCTCCCAGGCTTGAGTGCAGTGGTGTGGTGCAACCACAGCTTACTGCAGCCTACACCTCCTGGGCTCTGGTGATCCTCCCCCATCAGCCTCTTGGGTATCTAGGGCTACAGGTACATGCCACCATGCCTGGCTAATTTTTTGTAGAGATGGGTTTTCACCACGTTGTCCAGGTCTCAAACTCCTGGGCTCAAGCGATCGTCCTGCCTCAGCCTCCCAAAGTGCTGGGATTATAGGCATGAGCCACCATGCCCAGCCAGAGACTGGGTAATTCATAAGCAAAAGAGGTTTTACCATCCCACATTTCTGCAGGCCGTACAGGAAGCATGGTGCTGGCATCTGCTTCTGTGGAGGCCTCAGGAAGCTTCCACTCATGGCAAAAGGTGAAGAGGGAGCGGGCACATGGCATCATGAGAGAGGGAGCAAGAGAGAGAGGGAGGAGGAGGTGCCAGGCTCTTTAAACAACCAGACTCAGGTGAACTCAGAGTGAGAGCCCACTCATTACCATGAGAGGGCACCAAGACATTCATGAAAGATCCGCCCCCATGACCAAAACGCCTCCCATCAGCCCCACCTCCAATGCTGGAATCCTAAGCTGCTGTGTAAGAAGTCTGACCATTCTAAAGTTGCTATGCTGTGAGGAAGCCTGTACTAACCACATGGAGAACATGGAGAGGCTGGATAGAGTGGGAAGGAAGATAGACAGGCAGACAGATAGATAGATAGATAATGGATAGTAGATAGATAGATAGATAGATAGATAGATAGAACGATTCTAGACCAGACACTACTGTTCCATCTATCCCAGCCCAGGCACCAAACACGTGAATGAAGTGCTATAGTATAGATATTTGTCCTCTCCAAATCTCAGGCTGAAATTAATTCCCATTGTTGGAGGCGGGGCCTGATAGAAGGTATTTGGGTCATGGGGGCAGATTCTTCATGAATAGCTTGGCGCTGTCCTTGGGTAATGAGTGAGTTCTCACTTTATTAGTTCACGATAGAGCTGGCAGTTAATAAGAGCCTGGCATCTCCCTCCCTTCTCCCATCCTTCCTCTCTTACCGTCCCTGCACATGCTGGCTTCTCTTTGCCTTCTGCCATGAGTGAAAGCAGCCTAAACCCCTCACCAGATAAACCTCTATTCTTTACAAATTACTCAGCCTCAGGTATTCTTGGATAGCACCAGAAACAGACTGAGACAAGAAGTCTTTAGATGACTCCAGGACCAGCAACTGTCTGACTACAACTTCATGAATGACCCACGTGAGGACCACCCAGATGCGCTTGAACAAGTCCAACCGAGAGACATAATAATCGTTTTAATCCATTGCATTTGGGGATGATTTCTTATGCAATAATAGGTACTGGTCCACAAGCATTTTAGTTTATAATTTATTTAGCTACATACAGGAAGACAATTGAATTTAGGCATAGGCAAATCAGATGATATTGCCAGAAAGATGTTGGCAAGAACTCGGCACAACAACATCTGCTCTGGTGGCCTGTTCTGTTGCCCCAAATTAAACCAAGAGAGAATTACTTCTGGGTGATAGGTGATCTCTTTCAAGATGGATACAAATGGGGAAGATTGAGCAGTGGGGGAGGACACCTCATGTTGAATGAGCTATCCGTACCTTACTATGAAGTGGTTTTTTGATGTCTGAAATGGCCCCAGGGGAGAAAGGTTTTCGATATCCAGAGAGACGGTGCAAGGGATGTATTTAAAAATATGGACCACTATGAAACTGGAAAAAGGCTGAAGTCAAGAAGAATGGAAAAAGGAACAAAAGTATTCACTTACATCTTTGTCTATTTCAACTTGTCAATTTCAGCTATAGATGAACGGAGGGTTCTTTGTTCTCAGCAAACTTTGTACTTGCATGGCTACTAAAATATTCCTGATGATGCAGGTGGATGGGAAAATGCTTTATTCCAAACCTCCAGGATACTTGGCACACAGCTGTAACCCAGGTCTATGCACATCACCTTGAACCTCTGATGCGTCACTGGCTCTGATACAGGAAAGGGCAGCAAGGGGCCCAACTATGACTGCCCCAGACTCTGCTGCAAAGGGAATCCTCTTGTATCCTTTGTTCCCTTGGAGCAAATGGGAAATGCCTGGCCTGTCTGCTCTTATGCACAGGCAGAAATGTGTACAATTAAAGAGTCAATCATACCTACTCAGGAGAATTCCCTTTCTATCTTACAAAGTGTAATGAGGAGGGCTTCAAAGCCAGGGGAGGGAAAAATGTGGGGGCATCCCAGGTGGAGACCTAGATTGAGAAAATGGTATCATAAATGTTGATTTAGCAGAGTTGAAGCAGTACATTTACTCATAATGATGACAACGCTGGTAGTGGAGGTGCACTGAGGATTCCCTAGGCACCAGGCATCGTCCCCCTAGTTTATGAGCAAGTGGTGTGCTTTCGCTGTGAATATCACAGCTCTGAGATCCCAAGACCTTGGTTCAAATACCAGCTATTGGAGGTTGCATCCTGTCCCACATGGGGCTTGGAGTAGGTCACTGGTGTTAAATACGTCTAGCCGAGGTGCAAATGTCTGGCTCTCTCCAGACATTTCCAGCTTCTTAGCTGAGATGGGAAAGTCACTGAAACCCTCTAAACCTGTTTCCCCATAGGATCGTACTGCATATTAAAGAAATTCATGATTATGAAGAGCTTAGTACTGTAGCTAGCATAAATATTCATGCTACATATGCCATATTTTGATTCTTTACGGATTGAATTGACTTTTGTGGATTGATATGGTAACCAAAACGATATTTACAATCATTTTTTTCCTATGGAAAATGCATTCTAAATTAAATATTGGCAAACTGTGGCTCTTGGCCAAATCGAGCCCGTCACCTGTTTATGTATGTCTGGCAAGCTAAGAATAGTGTTTGCATTTTTAAATTGTTGAAAAAAATCAAAAGAATCATAATATATTTTGACATGTAAATGTCATATGAAATTCAAATTTCAATGTGCATAAAAAAAGTTTTATTGGAACACAGCATGCTCATTTGTTTATGTGTTGTCTAAGTCGGCTTTTGCTCTGCAATGGCCAGCTGAATAGTTGCAACAGATATCTCATGGTTCAAAAGCCTCACATATTTAGTAACTGACTCTTTACAGAAAAAAGTTGGTAATCTCTGTTCTACATGATAAAAAAGAAACTAATGTACACACTACCTATTAGAGCGTAGTTTGCATAATTGGCAAGCTAATTGTATATGGCTGGCAAACTAAAAATAGCTTGCTTACATTTGCACATTTGTACAATATGTACATTTACACTCTATTCTGTTACACACACATACATGCAGGCATGCACATATTCAACACATGTCCATACATATACATGGGACAAGCCTGATACAGATGTCCATGTGTCATCTGCTGTGAACCTGAGTGTCTCTCCTGGGTGAACTGCTGACCAAAAGCCATGCTGTCTTGCTAGCATCCTGTCCCGTGTGGGGCTTGGAGTAGATGGCTGGTGCTAAATACGTCTAGCCAAGGTGCAAATGTCTGACTCTCTCCAGACCCTGCTGGGTCCCCAAAGAAATATATGAATATTTTAGCTCTTTCTTTTTGGTAGATGATATCTGTTTTCCTTATGGGCTCCCTTTGCTGGTGTTTTAAAGAACCTGTTCTCATCACGAAATCAGGCACAGGATCTATTTATCATACATATGAGAATCAACATGAATAAAACACCCCTTAGATACTGTTCACATTTCCTTCAGCTTCTCATGCTTGGGATGCTATTAAACTTTAATATACATGAAGTTTGCTGGGTTTTATAGAGTTGAACAGTGAAAGTACAGTTGCCGAAGACTGACATGCCTGGGAGGTTAAATTCATCCAGGTTGGCTATTAGATAATGAGCAAGTACCCTAATCACCATAAAATAGTGTTTAAAAATGCTGTCTTAAAAAAAAAACAAACAACAATTAGCATCAAAGACCCTCAGAGTCAAAGAGAGCCTGGTGACAAGTTGGTCTAATCCTTTCTTTTTAGAGATGAGCAAACTTAGGATCAGACTGGGCTTTCTCAAGGGCACAGGCTACTTTGTAGAAAAGCTGGGTCATTGGCTTTTCCTGACCCTGCCTCCATGCTTCCAGGATGGCACACAAACGCACAAGTGACACACCTTGGCTGGGCGTGGTGGCTCACGCCTGTAATCCCAGCACTTTGGGAGGCTGAGGCGGGCAGATCACTTGAGGTCAGGCGTTCGAGATCAGCCTGGCCAACATGGTGAAACCCCGTCTCTACTAAAAATACAAAAATTAGCCGGGCGTGGTGGTGGGCACCTGTAATCCCAGCTACTTGGGAGGCTGAGACAGGAGAATTGCTTGAATCTGGGAGGCAGAGGTTGCAGTGAGCCAAGATCATACCATTGCATTTCAGCCCAAGTGACAGAGAGAAACTGTCTCATAAACACAAAACAAAGCAAATGACACACCTTTTAAGCCACATGGATATATGCTTTCAAAACAACACCTTGCTCTCCCTTAGCTATTCAATTTGACTGACATCTGTGACGTTTATATTCCATCTCACTTGTCTGTGCCATGTCTGGAAGCCCCTCGAGCTCCCTTCCTCAACATCATGGTCTCTGAGCCTTCCTGTGGCCACCAGCACATCCTGTGTGGCCCCAGGACCACATGGAAGCCTCGTGGCCATTAGCTTCAGGTACCATCGGATCAACCAGGCCACGCTTCTTCCTGCTGTCACCTGCGTGGGGACACTGAAGAGAAAGTAAGGGACTTGGAAGGCCAGTGGAAGGTGTAATGAAATACTGGTTTGGGAATGGAACTAGGAGGCGATGTAAAGGAAGTGCTGGGATTCACGTGAGCCATGCTGGTTATATGCAGGAAGAGCTGGGAAAATGCTCCTCACTGTAATCATGCATGACTTTGTGACATTTGCGGGGCTGGGACACGTTTATATCTATTTGGGTATTGCTTCTCTTTATTTCCGCCCCTTCCATTTCTCTGGTAGGCTGCAGGCTCTGAGCTGGGAGGCTCTGGGCAGGGTGGAGAGCTGGAGCTACCCACCGGACAGCTTCCTTCCTGGCCTTGGTTTGCCAAAGTTTACAATCACAGAGGTGGATGGGTTTGGTGGAGAGGGAGCACCTCTGGGAGGGACATGAAGAGCATGGGAGAGAGCCTTTGAAGAAAAGCTCGTTGCCTTGGACTGGGAGCCATAAAGCATTCTGAGAGCTGGGGCAGGCAGCACCCTGCTCCCTGGTTGGGCTCAGGGGGTTGGTGAGGATCCCTAAAGGGAAAGGTGAGGTACCTCCCAGCCTCACCAAGATCCTGAAGCCTCCATGCCTGGTGTGGAAGCCGCAGCCTCAACCTGGAGGGACGGGTAGGCTGGGACGATGAGTGTCTCCATGGCAACCAGTGTGGCCTGGTGACCCACAGCTCATACCTGCTGGGGAGATGGAGGAATGACAAGTGGACGGGGAGTCCTCCCACCATCTTAGTGCTAGAGAAAGACCCTCTGGGTGGGAACAGGGGCACCAAGAGAATCAATGAGGTGGAATTTCCTGCCTACATGTTGGCATGGAGAAGTTCTGATTGAAATTAAGCTGCTTGGAAGAAAATACAAGGATTTGAGACTTCTCCCACACCTGAGTCTATGACCTGTGCGATTCATCCATTCCTTTTACATCTAAAACACACACAAAATCTATATTTTCTCCAATGAATTATAAGACACATATTAAGTATCCCAGTGATTGCAAGATGCATTATCTATCGTGTTGCTGTAGGTACTGTCTGTATTCCACTGCTGGTGCCAGAGGATGGGCAGTCCCCATCAATACTCATTTGCATTTGTTCTTCTCTTGGGTTTTCATTAAAATCAGGCTTTGAAAACAGCACCTAGAATCATTGCATAATCCAAGAGACCAAATTGTACACGTCACAGGTGACACGATCCGCGGGAAAACTTTCTGAGGAGCTTGTTCCTTGGTAACTCTAATTGTTAGGATCAGGATCAAATTAGGAGAGCAGAGATAGCTGCACCAAGAAGCTGTGTCTGCTCAAATCTCCCAAGCAAGCCCAGCTGCCACCGCAAAGAGCAAACTTTAGCAGGCAACAAGGCAAATCAGATGTATGGAGTCTCAGGCGGTTTCTTCCTCTGAAGATAGGAGGCAGAACTTAATTTATCTTTAAGTTAGGTCAGTTACGGGCATCTCACTGGAGAGAACAAAGACATGATACAGCCGTGGCTATACCCGGAGAGAGAGGCAGAAAATTGTATCTTACTTAATAAAGTTGATGTGGGAGCAGAAAAACCCATTGGCAAAAGGCAGGGGACTTCTATGCAATCAGGGGTGTGAGTGGTTTTCCTTTTTTTTTAATGTGTCTATGGAACTCTTGGTGGAGAGGGCCCAGGTGAAATATTTGGAATAACAGAGCTCAATGTACATTCCCTAACACCAATTTGCATCTATATTAGTAATCTCAAAAGTTCGCATTCTTTCAAATTTAGCTGCAATACTCACTGAAATGTGCTGATGTCTCCGAAAATGAATTTTTTCCTACGGTGCACTTTTATTCACTTAAAAAAATGTGATTTTTACTGTACATGTGCCAAAAATAATCAGCTCTAAGATAACCTGAACCACGACGTGGTATAACTTGACCCCCCAACTCAAGGCTGACTCAAGCCTAATCCTCAGTAACCACACTTCCTCCCTTTCCCCATCTTTCAAAGAAAAAGAGCCAATTCTAAAACAGGATGAGGGCAACCCAAGGGCCCAGGCTGGTCTCTTCCTGACTGCAGGTGGTTCTCAGTTCTCAGTTCAAAGCCAGTTGCTTTGCTGGTTTCTTCCTTGAGGTGTTCCATGGCATCAACCATGGTTCATGACTTCATGCAAAAGGTTCAATTAAAGTCAGTCCAGTGCATCAAAAGGGAAAGGGCTGTTTCAGTTTCTCACCATATACAGGGCTTACATTTCCTAGAAAGGCCTGGCCTGATTGAAGCCTGAGTTCATAAAGCCCAAATTTACCTTTTTCTGTTTTTATCGGAAGTTTTCACTTTGGCTCTGGCAAGCGGCCATGCTTGAGCTATTTGGATGGCAGACCCAATTCTGAAGGGCTGGAGGGGCATAAACGCAGCGAGAGCGACATTTCTGTTTAAATATCACATTGGGCACACCGAGTGGAAAGGGATTTGGCTCAAGCAGTCATGGCGTCTCTTTAAATGTCAGTGTCCCTGCTGACCCGTGTGTTGGGGGCATCACCAGAGCCCTGCCGCCGAGCCTGTCCTTTATTTGCGTTTCTCTTCGTGTGGGCTGCATCCCTCCCTCAGCATCCGCCTGAATGACCCTGTGGCACGTGGGGCATCCATTACTCATAAGCTCATCTGGATCTTGTCTGTCGGCTCTTTGAAGAGTGGGGAGTGCTCGGAGGTCATTTTCTCTTTCCTTTCCCTCCGGATCGTGCTACTGCAAGCCTCTCCCTGCTTTGGCTTCTCATGGGCCTTCTTCCCAAAAGAACAATGCCTTAGGGGAGCCTGCCCTGCCCAGGGAATGGAGCTGGATGAATGAACAGTTTGCTGCAGGAGCTGGGATTATTCTGCCCCTTTGGTTCAGCTCTTTCATTTTTTAGTTGAGTCTGGTGAAGCAGATGTTAAGACAAAACCATCATTGGCTTAGTGCAAAAGAATCAAGGTTTGGGGGGAGTTTTGGAGGATGATCACATGCTATTAACGGTTCAGTTCAGTTTCAGTCTCTGCCCAAACAGATACCCGGGAAATTCCCAGAGGCGGTTGCTTCCAGAGGTGAACCTTAGCAAAGCTGTGCTGAGCTCTTGGCTGGGCTCCTCAGAGCCTCTGCTCTGTCACCTGGTTATGCTCTTGCTGGGGCAGGAAGTCAGAGGAGCTCTCTTGGGATTTTTGTGCAAGGATGGTTGTCCCATGAGCCACTGCTTTTTCTGGAGATGGGCACTGGATTAGTGTGTGGTTTTCATCTGCTTTCTGGGTGCCTGGCATGCCATACACAATTGTCCCCCGGGCTCCTGCAGCTTCAGCACCCATCTCTCTCTGGTGACCCCAACCCCTATTCCTGCTTGCTAAATCATCACAGCATCCTATGCCCATCCTTCTTGGGAGGTCTGCATCCTACCTCGGGCTGTGGTCACAGGTGGAGAGAAGTCACGTGGCCATGTGTGGTCATTTCCATTTCTTTGTTTCCAGCTTTGTCACACCCAGTGGGTCATATGGTTGAACAAATCAACTGTCTGTGATTATGAATGAGTGCCAGGACTGGACGCCACTGGGCCCAGTGTCCTCCAGGAGCCACATTGGCCTCATTCCCTGAAGCTCTCTCTCTCTCCATCTTGACTTTTGTCTACAGGCTGCATACGTGACTGCTGCGTTCTCCTCGGCCCCAGTTATAAGGCGTCTTCTTACCACCACCTACGGCACGGTCTGTGCAATGGCAGGAGACACTCCTGTGACAGATGCCTGGGCTCATCGGAAGCATCCGTGGCTCTCACACCATCATGGGGCCCTCTGGGTGCCCTGGGTCGACACTCTATGCGCCGACCTCACGCTTGGCACAGGGAGCCCTGTGAGCTCATCACTTCTAGCTGAGACATTTCTCCTGCTGCTGCGTCATGCCAGCACATGGGACTCTGGGGTCCTCCTGCCTCTTTCAGGTCATCTGTGGGCTCACATCCCCCAAACTCTCTTCGGGTAATGTAGGGTCCAGGGCCCACTGGCACCCACATTTTCTCTGTTTTCCGTCTCACTCTCTTTTCTTCCCTCCAGATGGGAGGGTCTTCACCACTCACGCTTTCGTATCTGTTTGGTATCCTGGCTTAGGCTTTAGAAACTCAAAGGCCAAAAGTGGACTTTCTTTCTCCCAGGTCAGCTCTCTCCAAAGGCAATGTATGCCATGGGGGGGCGGGTAGGAAAAACCGGGAGAAGGGAAGAGCCTCAATTAATGGTGGGTACCCACGAAGGGCGTATCTGCCGCTCAGCACGTGCTCTGTCTCCGCCATTTATGCTGCTCTTGGCTGCCTTGCTCAGACACCTCCTTTCTTTGCTTCTTTGCCTCTTCTCTTCTGCAGCTTCTTCCTATTTCCTGGATTCTCCCCGAAGAACTGGCCTTGGAGGCCATCTAGAGCAAAGCAGAGGGCTGATTTCTCTGCAAACCACAAAACCATGGCTCCATCCTCTGCCTTGGGCCCTCCTCTCCTTCCCTGTGGGGTTCATTTCAAGCTATGTAGCCAGGGGCTATTTCTTTGACTCCAGAAACTTTTCATTTTTATTATTTAATTTTTAAAAAAATTTCCAATTATTTTAGAATCATAGGCAGTCCATGCTGAATGGAACTCAGAGACTCAGAGTCCAGATTATTTCTAAACTCCGCTTCCCTTACTCTCTTCCCACCCTTCATCTGTGGCTAAGGAAACGGTGGCCCAAAGAAGACAAAATACTTGCCTCATTATTCAGGGTTCCTAGACCAACAGGCTCTCCAAAGATGGGTCCCCGTGCAGATGACACCTTCCTTCACTCCCTGGTCCCAGCATTTTCAGATGTAGCACATTCCAATAAAAGCATCAGCTTTGGCTCTCAAAATATTAACTGCTAGCGATTATTGAGCACCGACTATGTGCTTGGCACTGTGCACAGCTCTCAAAATAGAGTATCTCTGTTGATTCTCCTAAGAACCGTGTATTTTCACCATTTTGCTGATGAAAAATGGAGGCTTGATGGAGGACACACAACGAGGTAGTGCTGGAGCCTGGATTGGAAGCCTGGCTGCTGGACTCCAGGTCAGGAGCTCTTACCAGCACGGCCACACAGCTCAACAGCAACGGGAAGGCTGCATTCATCAGCCCAAATACAGTAGATGAAGTGATGAGAGCAGATCATCGCTTCCTTGGCAAATTCATCACTTGGGACTCTACTAAGTTGACATTCCTAATGCTTTCTTACTTTTTCTTCAAAAATGATTTCAAACAGTCTGGGCGTGGTGGCTTATGTCTGTAATCCTAGCACTTTGGGAGGCCGAGGTGGGCGGATCACCTGAGGTCAGAAGTTTGAGACCAGCCTGGCCAACAGGGTGAAACCGTGTCTCTACTAAAAATACAAAAATTAGCCAGCCGTGGTGGTGCGCACTTGTAGTCCTAGCTGCTCGGGAGGCTGTGGCAGAAGAATCGCTTGAACGTGGGAGGCGGAGGCTGCAGTGAGCCGAGATTGTGTCACTGCACTCCAGCCTGGGTGACAGAGCGAGACTCTGCCAAGAAAAAAAAAAAGTGCCTTCAAACAGACTCCACTTGTACCAAGCATGGCTCTCTGATAATGGTGGAGACTTCCTGCACCATTGGACGTGACAGGCCGGAGCACCTAAGCGGCTTGTTCAAGGTACTGCAGCCAGTCAGTGGCAGATCTTGAACTTGAACCCAGAACTCCAATCCCAAATATAGGGAACCAAAGGGTGCAAAACACCCATCACTCATTCCAAAACACACAGTAGGTGCCTGGCAATGTTAGCTTCATTTCCTATCCTCTTTTTCCTCTGCATTGTTCCCAGGGGCTGAGCACACACTTACGGCTCAAACAGCCTACGTTCTTCTGCTTTGTTCTATGGCAGTGAAAAAATGTGGAGTCATCCATCCACTTCACGGCTGTTGAAAAATAATAACTGGATGACGTTCCCTTTGGCAGCTTTGAGGACCTGGTATTTAAGCAGCATCCTGTTCCAAAGAACTGCCCTTTAAAAAGAGATTAGGATTGCACATCCACCGTGTATGAGCTGGAAGATAAACAAATGTTCTTTTCTACCCACATATTTCCAGCTTTTGCTCCAAGGTGTTTCTCATGATTGCAGCCCGACTTGTTGTCTGTGCAGAACTGGAAGAGCTTAAACTCATACTGTGAGTCACAAATGGTGCTAAGGCATGAGTTCCAGGCTTCTCATTGTCATTTTGATTCCTGCATTAGCCTTTTGGTTGCAAATGACTCAAACTGAGAAAATTAGAAAAAGGGATTTTTATTGGCTCACGAATTGAAAAGTCCAGGGGTAGATTAGCTTCAGGTGTGGCTGGATCAAGGGGCTCTGATGTTATTCCCTGTTCCTTCTCATTATCTTTCTGCCCTCCTTTTCTCTGTGTTGGCTTTACTCTCTAACAAGGTCTCTTTCTTGGAGGTAAGATGCTCACCAGCATCAGTGGCAACTTGCTTACATTCTACAAGCCTCACCATTCCCACAGAAAAAGAGAACTCTGCTTTCTAACACTTTGCATAAACTTATAGACTTGAGTCTCATTAGCCTGGCGTGGGTCACATGCTCATCTCTGAGCCAATCATTGTGGCCAAGGGAATGGAAAACACTGGGTGGCCAGGCCTAGGTCTTGTGCCTCTTTCTGTCTCTCTGCCTAATCCAAGGGGTTAGTCAGTTCACCTAAGCCACTCTGACCAGCCATGAGAAGAGATGGTTCCCTAAAGTAACACCAGTGTTTTATATCAGAAAATTAGTAAATGCATGTTTGGCAGGCAAAACAACCGATGACCACTACAATGAGATTCTTTACTTCTAGGAGACCACAGATGATTTAAAACACAGATTTTGTTGACTGCCTTTTCTCATCAAGAAAGTCTATGTGCAGAAATTGAAGGTGATAGAAAAGAAGAATAAGGCTAGTTCTTGTTAGAGAAATGGAGCTGTGGATGGGGAAAGGACAGGAACCAAAAGGTAAGGACTGATTCATGTTTTCCCCCTTTGGAAATAGGAAGGGAGATGGCATGATGCCTGCCCTCAAGGAGCTTACAGTTGGGAACAGAGTCAAAGCTTCAAACATACAAGACAAATACCTTGATACAATAACATTTCTCTAACGTCAGTGACTCATTCATTGACCCTTGACTCAGTAAATATTTGTTGAGAGTCTGTTGCTTCCTGCAGAAAAAGAGAACTCTGCTTCCTAACACTTTGCATAAACCATAGACTTGAGTCTGATTAGCCTGGCGTGGATCACATGCTCATCTCTGAGCCAATCATTGTGGCCAAGGGAATGGAAAACGCTGGTTGGCCAGGCCTAGGTCTTGTGTCTCTCTCTGTCTCTCTGTATCCAAGGGCTTGGGTCAGTTCCTCTAAATCACTCTGACCTCCCTGTGAGAAGAGACACTGCTGAGGCTGGTGACACCTTACCATCAAGAGGCAGAGCCTGTTAGACAGTAAAGCCAACTCAGAGAAAAGGAGAGCAGAGAGACAGAGAGAGAGATCAGGGAATGACATCAGAGCTGGGGATTTTGCTGCGTAACCTGCTCTAACCTTCAGCACCATCAAAGAAGCAGAGAGAAAGACTAAAACCTACTGTTTTTTAGTTAATCTACGTTAGACCTGCTGTTCAAACGAAGCACCTGAGAATTCAGACCAGAGCACAGTTAGTAGAACCTGGTTGGCCAGGCTGGCTGGAGTGCCATCCTACTAATTTACTATTTTTCTGTTAAAAGAAAAATCCCCTGTTTAGGCCCTAGCGATATAAGACTGAAGAAGGCGTACAGGATTTTGTGGTCCCGTGAAGCTTACGTGGGAGCATGCTGGGTCTAGTATTTCTTTTTAGTTGGGAGAAATGCAAAATAAGCAAGAGACCCAGTGCATGGGAAGAAGCATTTCCAGGAGGAGTGAGAACCATTTGAGCCAGGAAGAAAACAAAGCAGAGTGATGGATTATTAAAAGGGTTGGTGGTGGAAGGGGGAGCCCTTTGGTCAAGGAGTCAGCGAAGACTTGGTGAGGTGGTAGCGGCTAAGACTTGAGAATAAACAACCATGAAGGTCTCATGGGGACGAGGGCTCCAGGCAAAACCCCCAAGATAGCCCCTAAACTGGGTGTGGCTGAAGACCAGCAGGGGGGTAGTGGCCTGGAGGTCAGAGAGTGAGGCCGGGATGGTAGAACAGGAGAAGGATGGAGGGGAGGCAGACGCCAGCTCCTGTATTGAGGATTCTGCTGCCTCTGGATTTCCCAAGTGCTTCGTTTATGGGCATGGGTGGTGCCTATATATGGTGGGATTGAGAGCCACCTCCATATCACAGACATGCTTTGCTCCCATCTCTCCTGCCGCATTCACACTGCCTCACAAGTATCAGATATTCAGTGAGTGTTTCCTACAACGATTGGATTGGAATCCCACTTACGCCATTTTTTCAGCTGAGGAACATTGGACAAGTTGCTTAAATTCATGGTCCTCTCATTTGAAAATAGGATGATCTGGGTGTGTCAGGGGGCTTTAAGGACGAAGCAAGATTGTGTAGGACGGAGTCAATAGCACACCGTCATTAAGTGTTTGTTTTCCCAATGTTATTGGTAAGAGAGGGAATTATGACCTAGTGTCACGTGGATTTAGGGAAAAATCTGCCTTCTATTTCTTGTCCATTCTAGAAGAACTGGGCACATGGGGACAAACGTTTGGAAATGGAGCACAGTGTGGGATAAAAAAGGTAAGAGGGGAGCACTACACACTGGGGTCAGTTGGGGGGAAATAGGGGAGGGACAGTGGGGGGTGGGGAGCTGGGGAGAGATAGCAAGGGGAGAGATGCCAGAGGTAGGTGATGGGGAGGAAGGTAGCAAATCACACTGCCACGTGTACCTATGCAACAATCTTGCATGTTCTTCACATGTACCCCAAAACCTAAAATGCAATAAAATAAATAAATGGGGGGGGAAAAAAAGAAAGATGATCACAGAGGAGTGAATGATACTGTATGTGAATGATGGCATCAACGAAAGCCCTAGCGACTGTTTCTTTAGCTCACACCGCGAGACTAAAGACTTTGCTAGGTCTTTGGCATATGTCATCTGACTTCATCCATCCACACAGAGCAATGACCTGCGTGGAGTAACAATCCCATCAGGTGCTTTGGTTTATTACTTCCGTCTTATGAATGAAGTTCATAAGATGGAAGGAGGCTCAGGAAGCTGAAGTCACTTGTCAAGACCATATAACTAGTGGGTGGTTGACCCTGCATTTTTCACCGCTAGGCTACCTGCCTCCCTGGGTGGAATTACTTATACAGGCACAGAACCTTGCTATACTTTTGCAATTTACAAAATATTTTTTTTTTGGCTCACATAGTTCTTACACCTCAAAAACCCAAATGACCCCTGACTTCAAATGGTTAAATATGTAGCATCTTTAAATGAGAAAATTAATGATATTGAACCTCAGAAGCATCTTTTTTTTTAGAAATTAAAGACACCCCTAAGAATGATCTCCTAATTGTAGCAACCTGCTACATTAATGCAGAAAAACTCATTTACAATTCAGCTGTTAAATGACAAACCATTACCACCATTTTTATTGCTGTATATTCCCCCAACAAATTTATTATGTAATTACCCTCCATAACAGCATCATTTTAGGATGTAAAGTTGAAATAAGGTCCCTGTTTTAAAATGCTTACTATGATATGCTTTCAATGTCTCATCTATATAAAATATCTGGCATTGAGAACACATTTTCTGTTACGTTAACCAGAGCTCAAGAAACAGCTTTGCAATTCTTCTATTTCGTGAATCAGATTCTCTTTGGGCCTCTGCTGTACCTTAGAAAGAGGGAAAAAACTAGACCTAGAGGTTCCCATTCTTTAGCTTGGCAATTCATTAGTTCAAACCACTTGTACACATAACGCAAGCTTATTGGGTTTTGTGATTGAGGATTATGAAAATGGCTACTATTCCCAGCCACCCAGTAAGCCTGGGACCAGGTTTAAACAGAAGTCTACCAACAAAAGAATGGGGATTTATCAGTAACTTGAGCAATTTCTCTCTGATGCGGCTTCTGACTGTTGGAGTCAGAGAAACCTCCCAAAGGCTGGAGGAGAGGGACCGGCTAACAGGAAGACTTAAGACAATAAGTTATACGATGCCTGAAGGAGAAGCCAGTTTGCCCTAATCTCCTTTTCCTAAAGGCAGAAGAAATTGGACATGTTTTTAAGGGAAAAGGCCAAAGGGAGTGTGCTTGGATACATCCCCGAGGAGGCTAGCTTTCACAAGGCTGTAGATAATGAGCCCAGGAAAGCAAACTAGAAAGAGATCTTTTATAAGCAATCTCAATTATATGTGATATTTTGGAACCCTTTTTATGTTACTTGGGCTGATTAGGAGGACAACCTGGTAAGGGACTGCATTCCAAACTTGCCTGCTTTTCAGACCCAAGAGAGGGATGCTACTTCCCTCAGCAGGAGAAAAGCCGGCCTGATGGTCCGAGGAAGGTGTCCAAGGAAGCGGACCGTCTCGGTTGTCAGATCCGAATAAACTTGTATCTCTCTGCAAATACTGCCGTGAATAGGAAGAGGATGATCTGCTCTTTGACTTTATGTCCATCTTGATTTCACTCATAAGCCCAGCAGGGTGGAATCTGGGCATAGAATGTGCCAGTGGGTGTTGGAAGAGCAGCTGGCAGGCTGTGTTCTAGTGGCCCCGGAGAACTGTATGACCATGGGTATGCGCCTTCTTAGCTTTTCTGGGGCTTTATTTTCCTGCCTGTGAAATGAGGGGATTGGAGTTGGTTGGCATTCGGTATGCCTTTCCTGAGTCAGTAGATTTGCTAATAGGCCAACGTCCTGAATCTATCTACGAAGCCTAATTCAGTGGTTCTCAACTGGCGGGGGGCGGGGTGGGGTGGGGTGGGGAGGCGGGCTCTGTACCACCCAGGGGACATTTGGCAACATCTGTAGACATTTTTGTTTGTCACAGGGGTGGTGAGTGCTACTGGCATCCCGTGGGTAGAGGCCAGAGATCCTACAATGATATCCCATAATGCACGGGACAGCCCTCCCACCACAACAAAGAATGATCCAGCCCCAAATATCAATAGTGCTAAGATTGAGAAACCCTGCCCTAAACTACCAATTAGACATAAATTCACACTGTCCCTCCAAATTAACATACAGCCACTGGAGATGTCATAAATAAACTCGTCTCTCCTGTCACATGAACACACATGGCATCCTAAGTGCCGTGGTCTATGTGGGGTCCTGGGGAGAAAGATGCTTCATGAATCTCATGGCATCTGAGAAGAAAGCTGGATGTCAACATGCATTTGTGCCAGGAGGAAAAAAGCAGCAGCGTGCCCTCCACATTTTCTCCAGAAGAATTCCATCCTGACCTCCCTTGCCACCCCCTGAAACATTCTTCCGTGGCCTCCTCCAGCCGTGTGAGCTATGCCGAGTGGATAAGCAGCTTTGTTTCAGTCTTTAGAATTCTAATGTTTAAACTAATGCATTTATTTATGTCGAATGCAGCTTTCCACCCAGAACATTCTGAATTTTTCTTCCCGGTCTGGCTTTTAGAACATGATTGCCGAAGCTGCAGGTTTCCACTCCCTGTGTGTTAACAAGCCCTGACTCTGTGGATCATTTAATATTTATCCAAAATATTTGATACACATATAATGACATAATCACTCAGTCCCTTAGCCTGACATGGCTGCATAAGCACCTATCGGCTTTGAAAATCTACATTTTTCAGAATATGCTGTCAGTTAGTATAATGTATTCCAGGGCATAGATTTCTTGCCAAAATAATTCTGCCCGGTGAATGATAAATGTGTTGTGATTATTTCTTCTGCTTTTGTGAAAGCATACAGTAGGGACAGTGTCTTGAAAGCTATACACAGATCAGGGGAACACAGGCCTCTTTGTTTAGTTCTGCCATACTTAGAATTTGTTCCCTAAATTCTTTCCTCAAACTCTCTTTTACTAGTTTCTACTCCCTGAAGTGATTGAGGCTGGCAATGGAAGGCTGTGTTTAGCTAATAAGTTCTTCTTGGCTCCAATATGTGTCTCTCTCAGTTAAGCCCACAAGAACTTAATGAACTGTTGTGTCTCTCCTGGGTAAAGTTTGTTGTAGCTCAGGTTTAAAGCAACCTCATCTTTCAAAACTGGCTTGACAAATGGAAAAATCTAGAGGCCCAGCTGTCTCCTATTTCTGGTTTCCAATACAGTGAGTAGGAATGAATGAATGTCACGTGCAACACAGAAGCTAGGATTCCACCTGCCCCCCCCCCCCGCCCCGCTAGATAACGCTAAAGCCCACGATGTGGGTGAACAATATAAGTGGTCAACTTGTACAGTATTGGTGAAGGTTACAGAATTGAGGGGGCTCACCAGTGGCCACCAAGATTAATCATGTATGTTAAGCACCAAAGAGACCTCTTGGTCTAGTTAAGTCAACTTCGACATCTAAGGAGCTTGCCTAGGCATAAAAAGCAGATGAGAGCCTGCTCTTGAATTGTTCAGTTCATCGTTGAGTTTCCAATTTCCCTCCCTCCATACCTTCCAATCCATTAGAAGCTCTGTTGAGGCTGCCTCCAATGTGTATCCTGAATCAGTCTACTCTCTGAGCTCACAGTCACCCCCTAAGCCAAGCCATCACCATGTGCCTGATCTACACCTCCTGCCTCTTCTCTTGCTCCACCACAATCCGTTTTCCACACAGCAGTCAGAATAATCTTTTAAAAATGTAAATCAGTTCGTTTCACTCCCTGCTTTAAGCCCCTTCAATGCCTTTCCACTGTTCTCAGAATCAGTTCCTGAGAGGGCTCACTACACAGTGTTGCCAGATTTAGCAAATAAAAGTAAAGGATGCACAGTTCAGTTTGCATTCAGATAAGCCATGAATACTTTTTTTTAGTATAAGTATATCCCATGCATATTTGGGACATACTTATACCAAAAAAGGTCTTGCTGCTTACTTATTTGTTACACTGAACGTCCTGTATTTTATTTGGCAACCCTACTCACAGGCATTCTGTGTCTGACACCTGCCTACTTTTCCAACTCCATCTCACACTCCTGTCCCGCTAACTTGCCCCACAACACTGGCCTTCAATATACAAAGCCTTTTCCGACTTCTGAGGCTTTGCATGAATGAATTCTTCCGGAAGGTTACTTCAGCTTTTGGCATAGCTTGCTCCATCTCCTTCTTCAGGTCTCTGTTCCAATATCTCTGCCTCAGAAAGGCTTTTCCTGATCTCTCTATCCAAAAAGGGCCGTTTCTCCGTCCTTTGGACCTCTTCACCACATCACGCTGTTTCGTTTTCTTCATAAGGTGAGTGTGTGTTTATTGTTCATCTGCTCGCTTGATCTTTGCCTGCCTCTTCCAGGAAAAGGAGGACAGAGCTGTCTTGTTTGCTGCCACATCTCCAGTGACAGACACAAGCCTGGTGCGTGATGTAAGCTCAGGGAATCATTTGTGAATGGGAGAATGGATTTAGGTTTGTCTCTTTGCTCTTAGAAAGAAATTTAATCTTTTTCCACGGCCTACAAATCTCCTCACCTACCTCTCTAATGTCGTTTCAGATACAACATTTTCAGAGGAGGCTTCCCATGTGTAAAGCCCACGGCAGTTTCACCCATTTGGTGAGCTGGGTCACATCCCCGTCCATCACGAACATGCCACACTGGCTGGTGGGAAGACCACGTGCTCGAATGGCAGACAGTGGTGCGAATCCCAGCTTTGACTTGAGCTAAGTCACTTCCCCTTGGAGCCTGTATTTCATTATCTGTATAACAGGGATAGTGATACCACATTTGTACCACATTTGTAGGGAAATAGTGTAAAACTAAATGCAATGATACGTGAAAGCCACCAGCATAGGGCCTGGAGCACAGCTGGCCTTTAATAAATAGTAGTTGAATTTGCCCATGGCAAAGCACTCTCTAGAATACTTTGGTGGTGCACCATGCTTCAGAGACCATTTAAACCCTTCACACACCATAGTACCTCCGTGCTAACATTCTATGCCGCTCCTTCCTCACGGTCCTGTTAACCTATGCTCTATAATCCTTGCACTAATTTTCTACTGGTTCCAATAAGCCCTTAGCTCTGTTTGCACAGTGCTGTCGTCCCTGCTTTCTTACAGGATAGAACAGGCAAGTGATGATCCCACAAAGGCCCTTCCTACTTTCCTGCTTGCACCCAGGATGGGACTCGTTCCTGTCTGATCAGGTTCTGCTCCTTAAATATCCTCCAGGCTGGATCCACTACAGATGTTGCTGTTGCCATGGTGACTATTATGGCCGAGATTTTCTGAAACCATGAACGGAGAACAGGCGAGGTCCAAAGAGCAAATGTAATTACTCTTATACTGGGCTTTGAATGCTCTACATAAATGCTGCATGATGCGTGCCTGGACACTTGGGTCCTCTAAGCCCTCCACTTATGGTAACTTGATATCATCTACACTTGCTGACGAGTAGAGAGTGCTTCTCTTGAAACCAGGTGATTCCACTAGGTTGCTGCTATGATGCGGTCGTAAACTATTATCTGTCTAGTAGGGAATTTTCTTCTAAAATTTGAAATTGTTTAATGAAGGTCTTAAAATACATCTGTAGCTTATTGTTATATTTTTAACTTTGGTGTGGCAATGTTAAAACTCTCACCCCTTCACTGAGAGTGGGAGAAGATGTCTCTTCCTCTTGAATCAGGGACGCCTTTAGTAACTTACCTGTAATTAACAAAATGTGGTGAAAGTGCCAGTGCCATTGAGTGACTTCCCAGAGGCTGGGTTATAAAAGACTTGACTCGGTTTTGTTTTGGGAAGCTTGATTGTCATGTAAATCTGGTTATCTTGAGACCACCATGCTGTGAGGAAGCCCAAGCCACCTGCAGCACACGTAGGCCTCCAGCTGACAACCCTAGCTGAGGTCCCAGTCAACAGCCATTGTTAGCCATCACACATGCGACACTTCCAGAAGTCTCCAATTCCCAGTCAACAGATCACCCAGCTGTGATTCACCCCTAGATGTTGCATCTTCCCAGCTGATACCCCAGACATCATGAAGCAGAGGTGAGTTGTTTCCACTACGCCTGGTGTGATTTCCTGACCCACAGCATTCAGGAACTTAACAGAAAGGTCTGTTCAAGCTGCCAAATTTTGGGGTAATTTGTTACACAGCAATAGCAACTGGAATAGATGGGCTGGCTCTCATTGGTTGTCTTGGGGCACCGGCAGTTCAACATGTCCAAAACGAACTCCATGACTGTCTTTCCCAGTGCATAATTTGGACATTTTCCAATGTTTCCTTCTTTCTTTTCTTTAAACCTCCACCTGCCAGGGTCATTTAAGGCAATAACATAGAAGGCAACTTGATTCATCATCTCTCACGATAATCTGATCCATCACCCAGAGGTGTTGACTTTGCCTGTCACCCAGGTGCATTGTCTGGCTTATCCATACTTGGCAGAGCAGCCCTGAGTGCACTGTGGTGGTGATGGATGGTAGAAATAAAGTGCAGATGTTGAAGGACACAGACTTGAGTTCAAATCTCAGCTCTAAGAACTTGGACAAGTGGTTTTGCCTCTTTGAACTTTGCTCTCTGCATCTGTAAAGTGAGAATAATGGTAATTCCTATCTTTGTGGTGAGCAGTCAATGATAAGTGCTTAGAATTCTGGTTGGTGTGCAGTGAGCCCTCAGCAAATTGGGAATTGTTATGCTTCTTGTTATTTATTTATTAATTGTTCTTAACATTTGGTGAGAATGTGGAAGGGAGTGACCTGAAGTCATTCCAGCTCTCTCGGCATGAAGGAGTCAATCAGCTGAGGTTGGGCTTGCCTTCAGGCAGGTCAGATCTCATAGAGTGCTATCACCTTCCCATATTCCCACTCCCAGACATGTGGCACTTCCAGATTCCGTCCCCCAGACATCGAATCACCTGGCCATGAGTCACCCCGAGAAGTTGCATCTTCCTATTAAAGCCCCAGATATCATGAAGCAGAGGAAAGCTATTCTTCCCGCTATACCTCACCCAAATTCCTGACCCTTAGACTCTGCAAGCCTAATAAGAAGATCTTTCGAAGTCATGAAGCCTTTGGGGGTAATTTGTTACACAGCAAAGGTAGCTGGAACAGATGAGCTGTCTCTTGCTGGCTGTCTCAGGGACACCTGAGTTTCAACGAGTCCAGCACGGAGCCTGGGACTATCTCTTCTAGTGCAAAGAATGGCTTTGCATGAACATATCTGGGCTCTCTCGGGGTGGTACTTCCAATGTCATTTAAGCCAGAGTCCTTCAGCCTCAGGAATAACAACTGCTTCAGGGACTCCTCAATGATGGCAGGAGAATGGAAAAGCAGGTGGCTATGTGGATGCAGGGTACGGGGGTCACAAGAATTGGGTCCATTTGAGAGAGTCTGGAGAAGATTTTGCTCCAAGTACTGCAATGTCAAATTTTTATTAGACCTTCAGAGCTTCAGCGGGAGGTCAGAATGAGGTGCCCATGGATGTAATTGTGGACTGAATCCCATCAGTGTTCGATTCATTGCCCCAAGGCTTTCAATTAAGAAAAGAAATATGGTTTCAATTTGGGGAAGAAAAGACAGCTCTGCTTCATATTGATTCTGCTAGGTGGTGTCGATTTTAGCCAAAATCTCATACAGTCTCTGTTCACTCTCAAAGAGAATGCTGCGTTACTGGTGTGATCCCTGGTCGAAGCACTGACTATGGACTTAGGGCCCGATTCCTGGAATACAGGCTCTTTAGGTCTTCTAGCCATCGCTCGGCAACTTTTGTTTCCATAGAAACTAATGTTTATGTTTATATCTATGCAGTCTCTGTTTCTATCAGATTTTACTTCTCTGAGCAGCTGTTGTAAGTCATTTTACCAAGATGGACGATCGTGATAGGGAACAAAGCCCCCATTCTACTGAAATGAAAATTTTGTTTAGTATCATAATGGGCCCCAAAGTCAGAGTGGTGCAAGATGAAAGTAAAAGGGGTTTGGATAGAGATCTTACGCAGTAATATGGTCCAGAAAGCAAGCGATCCAGTACTGAAAATGAGGACCCAGCCTATGATGAAACCCACGCTCTGCAAATCAACAGGGGCTTTATCGATCTCTTTCTCCGGGGAAATATAAAGGCAATGTACATATTTAAGTGCCACTCTGTTCTCTGCAGATTGTGGAAGAAGGGAAATGAAAATCTATGTTTGGAAGGGACGATCTGGGAGCCTAATTTATGCAGATGCACCACAGTGGGGTGGCTAGTTAACCTTCCCAGCCTTCTCAGGAGGGCTCCCCCTAACCATTCCTGAATGGCATTTGGAAACGATACACACACAGCCTCCTTTGCAAAACTGAGACCACTGTCAAGTCTAATAGGCAGCCGACATATCGTTTCCCATTTAATCTTGGCTCCGTTTGCTTTTGTCATAGCTGACAATTTATATACACATACACACAGTTTTATTTCTCTCCCTGTTTTCATCCATTCAAAAACACTGTCCCTGGCGCTGTGTTTGACTGTGAGTGATAACAATGAGAGCTGAAATTTATTGGGCACTTACGATGTGCCAGCCATCCATGCCATGCTTTATGCGGGTTTCCTCATTTAATCCTCCCAACAGTCACCCACGTAAATATAACGATGATCCCCACTTTGGCAGTTGAAGAGACTGAGGCACAGAAAGCAATTTGCTCAAAGTTACAGGTGAGCGCGCAGCAGAACTGCGATTTGGGGCTCTGCCGTCTGAACCACCGTATGATACTGTTCTCATGGTTCTGCTCTGGAATTCACAGGCCAGTGGGAGAGACAGAGGTGTAAATGACGATCAGGGCATGTGATGTAGTAATAGCATCATATGACATATATAGTGCTGTAGAAACCAGGAAGGATGCCATGAAGTCTCCATGGGAGAGTGAAGCCTGGTCTAACAGAGATGGGTTATATCAGCTGGGCCTTGAAGATTGACTAAGAGTTTTTCAAGTAAAGAAGAAACAACATGTCCTTTTAAGCAAAGAGAATAACCCACTGCATGGCACAGATGCGCAAAAGGGAATCATGATGGACCCAAGTGGTATCGTCTTTCTGGCCTGTCCTACTCGTCCACTAGGTCGTTTTTTATGTATTTATGTTTTATTGTTGTAAAATATACGTAAGATTTGCTATCTCAGCCATTTTTAAGTGCACAGTTTAGTGGCATGAAGTACATTTACATGGTTTAGCAACCATCACCATGGTTCGCCCCCAGAACTTTTCACCATCCCAAATTGAAACTCCTTGTGTCTGATACAATCACTTCTCATTCTGCCCTCCTTCTGGTCACCACTATCCCACTTTCTGTCTCTATGAATCTCATTACTCTAGGGAGTCTCAGATAAGTGAATTATGGAGTATTTGTCTTTTTTTTTTGAGACTGAGTTTCGCTCTTGTTGCCCAGGTTGGAGTGCAATGCTGTGATCTTGGCTCACCACAACGTCTGCCTCCCGGGTTCAAGTGATTCTCCTGCCTCAGCCTCCTGAATAGCTGATATTACAGACATGTACCACCACGCCCAACTAATTTTTTATTTTTAGTAGAGATGGGGTTTCTCCATGTTGGTCAGGCTGGTCTCAAAATCCAGACCTCAGGTGATCTGCCAGCCTCGGCCTCCCAAAGTGCTGGGATTACAGACGTGAGTCACTGTGCCCAGCCGTATTTGTCCTTTTGTGTCTGATCTACTTCACTTAGCATGATGTCTTTAAGCCTAGTGAACTTTCAAGCATCCAATCTCATGTTTTTGTTGCTTTAGTTAATTACTGTTACACAATTGTGGATGATATCACATACCACAGAAGGAAGAAGCATGGTGGACATCTATTGGCTTGTCTGCCTGGGACCTGTCCTCTAGAACCTGCCCTTTCCTCCTTCCATCCACTTGCTTAGAAGGGGAGGAACCATGTTCAGACCCACCCTTCTGACCACGGTTGATTGGTTCAGGGATGGCCACTGACCTAGGCTGGCCGGTGAGCCTTCTCTCTGGGACTTTAGAATGGAACCAAGAGAGCCCATCAGCATGGTTATTCCTGGAAATAGGAAAGACTTCAAGTGGGGAGTTATTCCAGGTGACCATTTCCTAATAGGTAGGCAGACAAGCAGAAAAACCCTTTTACCTAGAAGCAGAAAAGGGATGAGGAAGTGGAAGACATCCCGAGTTTCCTCCTGAGCTGCAACTTTTGGTGATATTTGCTTCCTAAGGCTCAGCGACTCACTGCCCTTGCGTTTCCAGGGACACCCTGTGACCTTCTAGTCAGGTCTCCTTTCTGTTTATGCTAGTTCAAGTCATGGCCTATCACTTAAAACCAAAATAATTCTAGTTAATACAAGAAGAACTTAAAACCTTTAATTTGTTGATCTCCAACTGAACATGAGTTTGGCCATTAGGGAAAATAAATTTGTCCTACATTGCTTTATCTCAGAGGGTGGGGCAGGACATTCTTCATTAATGTTCGCAAAGAACTCTGGAATTTAGACGATCACAGAGGGCTATGTGAATTCAAATCTTTGACTGGAAGATGGACATCGCTGATGCATCTTCCTTCATGAAATCCATTGCCCCTGATTAGCTTCTCTTCCTACAAATAATTCTTCCTCCCAGATAGCTCTCATCTCCCCCTGAGCAGCAGATCCTATCGTATCTGCTGCTTCCACCCCATGCTGCATCTTCTCCTGGCTTCCTTTCTGCAATTCAGTTTGCCAATGAGAACTCGCTTATTGGAAGTGCTTACTCAGCGGCTTCTTTCTCCACCAGTGAAAATGGTTGGCATTTCATTAATCCTCATTATGCTGGTTTTCACTGGTTTCCATGAATTCCCGTATCTTTCCTAACACCCTGTAGCATTTTAACTCAAGGCTATTGGCTTTCTTCAAACTTCTATCTCTCTCCCAGCTTTAAATTGATGGTAAATGTGGCCAGTGCCAGCCTCCACATTATACCAGACTCTACATTGAGTCTTCCTTCCACGCCACCCCCAAGTCTGTTTCCATCTTGCTATTCAGAGATAAAGTAATTGTCAGCTACAAACACACACTGTGAGACTTTGTCCTCATGATGACAAGCTCTGGGGACTTCTTTCTCTTTTCTTTTTTTTTTTTTTTTTTTTGAGATGGAGTCTCACTCTGTCACCTGGGCTGGAGTGAGGTGATGCCATCTTGGCTCACTGCAACCTCCGCCTCCTGGCTTCAAGAGATTCTCCTGCCTCAGCCTCCTGAGTTGTTGGGATTACAGTGCCTGCCACCATGCCCAGCTAAGTTTTTTTAGTAGAGATGGGGTTTCACCATATTGGCCAGGCTGGTCTTGAACTCCTAACCTCGTGATTCTCCCACCTTGGTCTCCCAAAGCGTTGTGATTTTAGGCATGAGCCACTGCACCTGGCCAACTCTGGGAACTTCTTGATTGGAGATCCATTCAGGGTCTGGATTAGAGTGAGCCAATCAAAGTGACTAGGTCATGACATTTAAGAATGTGTGAAAACTCAGAGGCCAGCCCTACCCCTGTGCATCCTTGAGAGTGAGGACTTCCTTAAGTGTTGTGTCCTATGTGCCTCTCTTGGCTCACCTTTGTGCTGGCCCAGATTACATACAGCTTGCTGTTATTTCCAGGGTTGTTTAGATACCATGATGTGAGTAGAAGTTTTCAGGAGAAGGAAGTGATTCCAAGTCCTGAGGAATGCAATGGGCCCCTGGCCCTAAGAGGAGGAGGGTATTGGCATAGGTTCCTCAAATCTGGCTTGCATCTTAGCCTTTGCAATTTTAGACTTGGATTTCTCATCTGTAAAATGGGAATAATAACTGTTTTCTGCTTGCAGAGGGGTTAGGAGGGTTGGACTTGGGAGATGGCACATATCCAGCATGGTGGCTGGCAACTGGTAAGTCAGTCAAGTGGAGGATTCATGGTAACTGCTGTTAAGTCTGTGTGTTTTGATGTGGAATTGTAATGAATATCTATTGATCATCTAGTATAGCCAGGATATGCTCTAAGCACTCTACACATATCAGTTCATTGAATCTTAATAACACCTCTCTGAGATTGGCATTGCTATTGATACATTTCCTAGAGGAGGAATTGGAGGCAAAAGCCCTCGGCTGGTGGGTGTAGGAGCCAGAAATGGGAACCACCCGTGTTCTACGTACCTGCCCCAGGACCCCTGTGCCTGCCTTAGGGGTTCATTCATTTGGGTCTGAAAGGCATTTAGGTATTCTGAGGGCAGACCAAGAAGCAGCACAGGAGAGAAGAATGATCATGGGTTTTAGAGCCAGGGGAAGCTGAAGTGAAAATTCTGGCTGTCAACTCATTAACTGTGTCATTGGGCAACTCTCTCTGAAGGGTGTTCATAACACAGGGATCATAAAGTTAGTGGGAGGAGGGAATGAGATGATGCTTGTAAAAGCTCTGCATGGTACCAGGCACATAGTGAGTGCCTGTCAATGTTGACATTTTACTCTCTCTGTTGCTCTGACCCACCTTGCAGGATGCTGTAGTCATCACACAGTGCTCAGGACTTACCAGGAGCCCAACAGACGTTGGAGGTTTCGTTTAGTTTAGTCCTCAACTAAAATGTAGGAAGCATAAAAGGTAAACCTTTTAACTGAGCATTTGCCAGACAGTAACATTTTGATAGGCCCCTAGGAGTAGGGCTTCCTGGAGACCTGAACAGAGGGCTCTAAACGAGAGAGCTCGTGTTTTCTCTACTCCCTAATCCTGCCCTTACCTTGCAAAAGATGACCTTAAAAAACCCCAGAAATTCAGAATTTAATTGTAAGTGCATATATGCTGGATTGTAAACTTGTCTGAGGGCAAGGACCAGGTCTGTCTTCTTCCAAACTATTGCCTTCAGGTCTAGCACAAAGCACAATTCAGTTGATATGTGGTGAATGAATGAAGCAGTGAATAAATGAATGAAGAAATCAAGACTCTTGAGTCTGGAAAGACGCAGAGTTAGCAGAGGAAAGTCCTGAAGGGTTTGGAGAGGACAAGCACAGATCTCACTGAATACTGGAACAGACCCATGAGGAACATTCCTAGCAGTGACTCTCAGGGGATATTAAAAAATAACAGCTTTATTAAGACGTAATTCACATATCATAAAATTTACCCTTTTTAAAGTCTACAGTTTAGTGGCTTTTAGTATGTCCGAAGAGTAATGCAACCATCACCACTAACTAATTTCAAAGCTTCTTCATTACCCATCTCTCAAAATCTGTAATCATTACTAGTCTCTCTTTATTCTCCCCTTCCTTGGTGCCAGGAACAACTGATCTGCTGTTTCTATTGATTTGTCTATTCTGGATATTTCATATAAATGAAATAATGCAATATGACTAGATTCTTTCACTTAGCAGAATGTTTTCCAGGTGCACCCATGTTGTACCATGGATCAGTCCTTCCTTTTTACGGCTGGATACTGCTCCATTGCTTAGATTGATTACAGCTGGGATTTTGTTAGGGATTGTGTTGAATCTGTAGATCACTATGGCCATTTATCAATATTAACTCTTTCAGTTCATGATCATGGGAGAATATTTTCATCTATTTCAGTCTTTCTTAATTTCTTTCAACACGTTTTGTGGTTCTTAGTGCAGAATTCTTGCACTTCTGTTGTTGGCTTCATACCAGAGTAATTTGTTCTTTTTGATTCTAATCTAAGAGGAATTGTCTTTAAATTTTTATTTCTGGATAGTTCATTGCTAATGGATAAAAATAGAATTGATTTTGTATATTACATCTTATATCTTGATGTAACGTACAAGATTAATCTCATATATTACAACTTTATTAAACTTATTTGATAATTCTGATGATTTTGAGTATGTGTGTGAGTCATTCCTTAGGGTTTCCTATATACCTGGTCATGGCATCTGCAAATAGATCTACTTTTCTAACTTGGATACTTTTATTTTTTCTCTTGCTTAATTGCATTGGCTAGAACCTCTAGTACAATATTAAATAGAAGTAGTGAGAATGAATATTTTTGTCTTATTTCTGATCTTGGAGGGAAAACATTCATTCTTTCACCATTAAGTATAATTTGAACTGTGGGTTTTTTTTTTCAGATGCTCTTTTTAGGTTATGAAAAAGTCTGTGAAAAATTGGTATTTATTCTTCTTTAAACATTTAGTAGAATTCACCAGTGAAGCCATTTGGGCCTGGGCTTTTCTTTGTGGGATTTTTTTTTTTTTTAATTAGAAATTCATTCCTCCATTTGTTATAAGTCTATTTAGATTTTCAATTTCTTCTTGAGTCAGTTTTTGTAGTTTGTGTCTTCCAGGAATTTCCCCATTTCATCTAGGCTATATCATCTGTTGACATACAATGTGCATAGTATTTTCTCATAATCTGTTTTATTTATAATTTATTTTATTTTATAAAGTGGATAGTAATGTCCACTCTTTCATTCCTGGTTTAAGTCATTTGAGTCTTCATTTTTCTTTGTGGGGGTAAAGGTTTATCAATCTTGTTGATCTTTTGAAAGAACCAACCTTTGGTTTCTTTAATTTTCTCTATCGTCTTTCTATTCTAGCTTTCATTTATTTCTGTTCTAGTCTTTATTATTTCCTTCTTTCTGCTTGCTTGGAGTTTAGTAAAGTCTAGGTTATTCATTTGATATCTTGCTTCTTTTTTAAAAATAGGCATTTATAACTATAAATTTCCCAAGGGACATTTAAAAATAAATGCAAGGTTGTACTAAAGTTCTGAGAAGTGATCGAAGCTGAAAAGAGAACTAAAACAAGTAAGGTTTAGGTTGGTGTTTCTGCAAGTGTTCTGTGTGCAAATACATTTGGGACTAGCTGGCTTAAAGGAATTGAAACAGCTTTTCCCACTGTAGCACGACCGTGGCCCTTTTACATGCTAGTGCGGGATATGACTCTCCCAGGGGAGGTGTGGCCCTTGAGTTCCTAAGCTTTATTTGCCCAAGGAATACTTCATTGCTGGCATTCTGCAGGGCAAGGTAGCATCATGACTTGAGGGCCCTGGGTGTTTTTGCCTTTGTAACCTTCTCCTTCATAGAAAATGTTAAAAATTATATTTTATAAACACATTGACATAAAGACACATAACGCAATTGAATTCATCATGATATGAATTCACTTATTCACTTTTTTCTAAGTTTAAAAGAAACGAAAACATTTTTGATTCATGAAACATCATATGCCTTGAACAGTGTGGTGGGCCTTTGCTACTCTGCCTACTGGAGAAGTTAGCCAGATGCAGAGCTCAGCCAGGTGCAGAACATTCCCAGGAGACACGAGCACCCCACTAAGCTCAGTGAGAGCTTCAGGACAGGCTGGCAAGGACAGACCCTGAAGTACAACTGTCTGAGGCCCAAGCCACCAGGGCCAAGCCAGGGTTATTGCCAGGACTGTGGCCCTCAGTCATTTCTGGCATTCGAAAAGAAATAAAAATGTAATTGGTCAGGAGCTCAGCATCTTCATAAGGAGGAAGATGAGGCCAGGCGCGGTGGCTCACGCCTGTAATCCCAGCACTTTGGGAGGCCGAGGTGGGCGGATCATGAGGTCAAGAGATCGAGACCATCCTGGCCAACATGATGAAACTCTGTCTCTTCTAAAAAATACAAAAATTAGCTGAGAGTAGTGGTACACGCCTGTAAGGGAGGTGAGGCAGGAGCTGCTGCTTGGGAGGCTGAGGCAGGAGAATTGCTTGAACCTGGGAGCCAAGATCGTGCCACTGCACTCCAGCCTGGCGCCTGGCAACAGAGCCAGACTCTGTCTCAAAAAAAAAAAAAAAAAAAAAAAAAAAAAAGAGGAAGATGAAATAAAAGAATCCTGTTTTGTCTACACCTGCCTCTCTCTCTTTAAAGGCTTTGGTTTGCTTGGGAGGGGTTGAAACGTGTACCATATCTAACCCAGTTAGACTGCAGAACAATCAATAATGAGACAATCTGCCATTGTTATTCAGAAATACTGCCCTCTTGCACAATCCCTGCACCCACAGCCAGCTCCTCCCAGAAGGAAAGGCAGGACAGCAGTTGTCATAGGATCGACATCTAGCTTTGGAGGAATCGATCCCGTGGCACAGCCTCAAGGCAGCCTTCTCCCTACCTAAAACTTGGGTGGGGGAGAGAAGTGAGCACCCAAAAGCAAGATGTGCAAGAGAGGTGCACTTAGTGATGGGAACTGTAGGAGTCTCTGCATCTAAGCTGCCTTTTATATTTGGGAAAAGTTGAGAGGTGGGGGCTCATAGCACTGCCTGAACTCACACAACTTGCCTGAGCTAGAGCTGGCATCAGAACTCCAGTCACCCGATGTCCACTTTGGCACGACCTGAGTTTTATAAACTACGTTCGCCAAATATTTACAGATTCCTAGATCGGCTGGCAACTCTGCTTGGCAATGCATCGGTTAGGATCTTGGCGGAAAAGCAATGGTATCATCAATAAGGTTAATTGCGGAGGGTTTAACGAGGGAGCTGTTTACTGTGCTGCAGCAGGGTTAAGAAAATCAATAAAGGATGACAAAGCACTCGGGACAGGCAAGATTGGGAAGCTGTTACTGTCCCCAGGTCCCCAGGCCTGAACAGGAAAGGGGAGGAAGAGGTTCTAGAACCTGTGGAACTGTCGCTGTAGCGAAGAGGTTACTTAGACAGGGCCTTGCTGCCTTGGCCAACCCATGGCTCGGAGGGAAGGACCCAGGAGAATAAGTGCCCGAACTCCTATCTCTTCCCACCCTCTACTCTCCTTTTTTTTTTTTTTTTTCCTTTTTTTCTATTTTAAGACAGAGTCTTGCTCTGTTGCTCAGGCTGGAGTGCAGTGGCCTGATCTTGATTCACTGCAACCTCCGCCTCCCAGACTTAAGTGATTCTCCTGCCTCAGCCTACCAAGCAGCTAGGATGACAGGGGCTCACCACCACACCTGGCTAATTTTTGTAACTTTAGTAGAGATAGGGTTTCACCATGTTGGCCAGGCTGGTCTTGAACTCCTGACCTCAAGTGATCCACCTGCCTTGGCCTCCCAAAGTGCTGAGATTATAGGCATGAGCCATTGTGCCTGGCCTACCCTCCATTTTTCACTGGCACCTTCCCAACTAGAAGCCAGAGAACACTGCCTGCCTGGGGCTTTGGCCTGGGGCACAGAGCAGGCAGGAGAAGGCTGGAGAAAGGGTCTGCAGTGGTGAGTGGACAGCATCCAGCACAGCACAACCAACAGGAGATGGAAGAGCCAGTCCTTTGAGCTAGGAGCTCATGATGGAGAAGGGGTATAAAAGAACGTTGATGAGCCCTGGCTTTTGTGCCGTGTAAACTCAAAGTGCTATGGTAATGCGAAAGACGAAAACTGGAGAGGGGATCAGTGAAGGAAGTCAGGGAAGGTTTCCAAAGTAAGAGCCTTGAACTGAGTCCCAGACATTGAATACGAATGAGGTGAAGGAGAAGCAGCTTGTAAGTGCAGGCAAGGGAAACCGGATAGAAATGGGTGCCAGGCTGCAAAGTTTGGGTTTTAACCAGGAGGTATAGGATGTCATTAAATATGTTATGAGACCATGGGCGAGGAATTAACATGACTTCTTTCTAATGATGGGTTTGGGTCACTCTGCCTTTTCTTCTACAAGACTCACTCTTTTTTTTTTTTTTTTTTTTTTTGGCATTACAAATTGGATCAGCTGTTCAATGGTTCCCAAAAGGCCAAGCAATAGTCAATATGTTGATTGGGTGGCCATATTGGAAGCCAAGCCCTAACCCACTAAGTCTTCCAGATCCTCAATTCTCTAGACAATCTGGTTCTCCAAGTAATACATCTTCACAGGCTGAATGGGGTAAGCAGTCTTTGACAAGCAGTAGTAAATTTCCTATTAGTTTACTCTGTTTCAAATTCCATACTCATTCATATGGCCAACTTTAAACTCAAGTAAATTATTCTTCTGGTGACTCTATTCATCCTAAAGTTGAGAACCTCCTGAAAGTAGTGGAAACTCAAGTCCTAAGATAGGGAAATGAGTCTGATGTACTTTTGTGAAATGTTTTCCCTTTTAAAATGATTTATTACAGTTTGCCACGATTCAAGCCTCTTTAGGCTCTTGCAGATGAATTTAATTAAACCAAAAAGATTTTTTTTTTTTTTGCAACAGAATTAAGTAAAGCATATAAAGGACCAAACTCTATAACTGCAATAAAAGCATCCATTCTCTTATATCTCTTATAATTGAGATTCAATTTCACTTTCTCCTCTGTCTCTGCTTATTATTCAGAATCCGAGTGAAAAGGGTGAAGTTGGTGTTTTATTGCTATCAGAGTCGGAGAGAGAATAAGGCTTATGGGTTTTCTGTACCTCTTTTCTGCGTGCTTTGTAGTAGTTTAGCATTCTTTTGGTGGATATTCACTATCAGTAGATTGAATCTTGGCAGAGTTGAAAAATAAACACAGTGTTGCATTCAAGTATATATAATACTTTAGGCAAAAAGAATGATAAAGATGTACTTCTCAGTTGTCAAGTTCTGAGAAAAAACGCATGGAAAGTGAGTGGGTATCTCTACAGAGTCACACCTAGGTAATTCTGCAGCTTCTCCCTAGTTTCTGGGTTTGAATTCCAGCTTCTTTTCTTTTTGTTTCTTTTTATTTTCTTTTGGTAAGCCTTTCAAATGCTGATGCTCCATGTTCAAGAATGTGCATGTGAATATCATGCTTCGCATGTAGGCACACACACATTTTCACCTATGGTCTCAACTCAGAAAAGATGCTTCATTGTGACTGAGAGAGCCCAGTAGTATTCTTAGAGTTGCTGCCAAGCTGCTTTAGAGCTGAGAATTTCAAGGGAATTGAAAATTAGGCTTCTTAATTTCTTTGTCACTTTTCCTCATCTATCATTATAATAATGTATTCAAAAGTGATCACGAACCTTTTCATGAGCAATAATAATTAAAGTCTTTCGAGAAGCTATTCTTGTCTCCAAAGGAAACACCTTTCTTCTCTGGCCTTTAAGAAAATACAAATATCAAGGATGAACTCAAATCTCTAGCTTCTAACATCATGGCTAACGGGTCTATGAATATCAATCTGAAGAACATATTCACATGCACCAGCACCCCCCAACAACACGTAATTTATTCCCGTCCCCCCTAGAATGTTCACATTCCTCAGTGCCATTTCTGTATTATTTCAGACATTCCTTGTTTCTATTTTGATTCTCGATAAGCAGAAAGAAGAGATTCAGAGGGTTTTTTCTTGTTAGATTCACAGCAGGGATTTTTTATAAATATGGAAACTACAGCAGAGTTCGATTGTGTATGTGAACTGGAAACCAGCAGCCCCTTTAAAGCCTAATTTATTAAAAATAACCACATGGCAACAAGGATCTTTCTTCTTCCTTCTCTTGAATCGGTGAAAAGTGAGACTGTGAAAATAAATAGCAAGCCTTGGAAAATCCTGTCTAATAAACTCAAAATGCTAGATCAGGTAAAACATACTTTTAGAAAAAGTCCTGGACTATTAAGAAAAAAACAAAAATGGAAAGAAAGATTCAATATTTCACTCTTAAGGACCCGCTGTTCAAAGAAAGAATGTTGGTTCCACTGACTCCCTGAAGATAAATGATGGAGAAATGAAAGCCCTCTTTTCTTCCAATGTTATAATTCCTTGATGCATTTTGCAAGCTCTTGAATCAACTGGCAAGACCTGAAGGCAATTTCATTTTATAGAAGCCCTCCTCTACCCCTAATTTCCTAACCAAGTCAATGGTGGGTCACTGAGATGCACGTTTCTGGGTATCTCATTTCCTCTTGATTTCCCGAGGCTACTTCTAATAAAGAGGGAGAGTTGGAGAGACCCAGAGACTCACGGGGAGCCTCATATAATCACTTCTGTCAAACTAAAATTCTGACTCATGCTAATTCACTGTGACCGATCATTGGGAATTCAAGAAATAAGCTATCTACACTGTTAATTTAAATTATTTCAATGTGCCTTGTCTACCAGAGAAGAAAGGAACGTGAATGTCTTCTTTTTGCCTGGGGGTGTGGAGTGAGCCATCTGGCTACAGGGGCAGGGGTAGTTAAACCTCACTCAGGTTGAGGGACTTGATGGAAAATAGAGCCAGGAGCCCCTGCCCTAATCCATGCTGTGGCCTTTGCTGGGTGCTTTTCAGGTTTAAAGGAGGGTCTGATTGAGCCAAAATGATTACTGTCACAGGAATTCCTTATGGTTTTCTTTTAATCACCAAACCTGGGTAAAATTGTCTATTGATTGACCTTAAATGAAATCTACTTTAACCTGGGAACTCCATTAAAAGAATAATTCAAGAGGCCATCTCTCTAGCAGCTCATTGTTAACCTGACTGCCTGGGAATTAATGATGCATACCGTTCTGGAAGACTCGTAATTCCTTCCAAGTTTAAATATGTATCTGAACTCCTTGAAACCTTGCCTGAGTTTCATTTCTTCTTCTTCCCTTTGAAAAATGAATATTTGTTTTCCTTTCTTTAGAATCAGGTTCATTGGTGCTGTCCGTGTTCCACATTCTAGTGGGTCAGCTGTGGGAGAAGTTTCTAGAATGATCTACCTCACCCCATCACCCAGGCTCTGTCTCCCAATGACCAGAAAGCATTGAAAATGCAACTTGCCTTCTGTAGTTTCCCATACACACTGCACCAAATGCATTTCAATTTGTACTGGAAAGGGTCACATTTTGGAAGAAATTGTCCACTCTGGCCATATTTACTCCTGAAGGGTCCACAAAACAAGGCCTGCTGGAGATTTTGATTTTGCATCGAAATATGGATTGGTTCAGGATGTCAGAAGTAAGGCAGTGGGAATAGATGATTATACCTGATGTTGGCAGCTAGGCATGAGAGGACCTGCCTTGCCACACTAGAGATTGGACCAGATGCTGTGTGCCTCAACCTGTCACCTGCCTATTGATCTGAAAGGGGATTGGCATGACACCCAAATAGACAGTGAGAAGAACTTACATGGGGAACTCAACATCCCAGCTGTCATCACGTAAGAAGCCTGTATCAATTACGGCTCATTGACAGGGACCAAAGTTAGGGGTGGAGGGACCCAAATTCAATAACATGAGTATTTGGAAAAAACAACAGCTCAGAATGAGAGCAGGTAGCAACCTCCATGTACCTTCTCCCTCTCTGCCCGTCCATGGTTGTGTGGTCACACTGTACACTGTGCTATAACCCTGCACATATTTATGGCACTTGTCACACGTAATTAAAATTGCCTGTATAATTGCTTAGTTTCCTCATTTGATTCTACCATCTGTGGGGACAGGGATTTGCTGGCCCCAGACTGCTCCTGAGATGAATTCAGTGCTCAGCCCTGGAGGGGCAGTCAATAAATTGCATCGTTGAATAAATGAATGAAACACCCATAAAATATTCAGAGGAAACACATGCTTCTGAAAGTGATTTACTCTAGGAACCAGAAGAAAAGTTTAGAAGACAAAGCTGGAAGACACGGCCCGAGGAGAAAAAGAATAGAACGTCCTAGGAGAGGAGAGGTGGAGGCTGAAAGAGAACTGCCTTGAGACACAGTCCCGACCTGGAGGTGTCACTGAGGACACAAAGAAGCAGTGAAGGGAAGCTAATGTTGCAGTGGCGGAATTAAAATTCAGTCTTGAGGCCAAAAGGAACAGAATCAACATTGAAGATCAATGACTGATTCCTCATCAATGACCTGAATGTGAATTTGAGAAGCTCTCGCAGAATGCAGAACAAGGAAATCTATAATGAAATCAGATATAAGAATATAAGAAATAAGACATTATCATGGAATTGGAGAAGACTTAGGGGCAGATAGAAATATTCTATCATGTTTCAGGCAAAATTAATGAAAAGGGTACCATTTCTAAACAAACTCAAATTACAACGATAAAGACAAAAAGCTTTTCTTTCCCCACCTTACATTCCCCCCCAGGGAGGTGGAATGAGCTGCAGGGTGGTGAGTCTGGGATGACCGGATGGGTCCTGAGCAGCTCAGCTCTTTCTCCCTTCTCCTTCTCTCCGGGGCCTTCGCTGACCAAGTCATTCTGTAGAACCATCACCACCCGCAACATGGGCTGCTTTCCTCTTCCATTCTTTTCACAAATACTCATGGAGTGTCTACTCTGTGCGGTGCTTGGGCTCCATGCTGAGGAGTTCAGAGCAAGTCTGATTGAGAAGACAAGAGGCAAACAGCCAGATGAGTGTACCACGGGGTAGGCAGGCCTGAGAGCCCTGAGGCAGAACAAAGCAAGGCAGAGGGCTGAGGGATCGCGTGGGAGGGAGGGCGCGCCTTCCTAGAGAGGTGGTCAGGGAAGACTGCGTGGCTGAAGTGACATTCCCACAGGCCTGAGAGATGTCTAGGGAAGAATGTCCAGGCAGAGGGGAACAGCCAGGGCAAAGGCACCGAGAAGGAAGAGGGCCAGGGCCTGATTAAGGAATGTCCAGGTCAGGAGGCCGCAGCCAGCAAGCGGCGGGGGATGACAGAGGAAGCGGTTGCATGCGTGTGTGCTGCGGGTGCTCACACATGGGTATGGTATGTGTGTGATTTGTGGGAAGCATATGTATGTGTATGCACATGTGTGATGTGTGTGGCATATGTGGTGTGTGTGTAGTGTATGTGTGGTATGTATGGTGTGTGATGCATGTGTGGTGTGTGGTGTGTGGTGTATGGTGGTATGTGGTGTGTGAGTGGTGTGTGTAGTATATGTGTGGTATGTGGTGTGTATGTGTTTGTGTGGTGTGTGGTGTGTGTATGTGTGATGTGTGTGCTGTGTATGTGTGGTGTGTGGTATGAGTCTGTGTATGTGTGATGTGTGTGCTGTGTACGTGTGGTGTGTGTACTGTGTATGTGTGTGTGGTGTGTGTAGTGTGTGCTGTGTACGTGCTGTGTGTGTGTGGTGTGTGTGGTATGTGTGTGGTGTGGTGTGTGTGTGGTTTGTGGCGTGTGCGTGTGTGGTTATGTAGGGCCTAGGGACTGTGAGACCCTGAATTTTCTAAGTATAAAGAGAAGCCATCAGAAAGGGCAGCAGTCCTGACGCTTCCACCACTGGAAATGGCCTTGTGCTTTTTCTGGCCATGTCTACCTGCCTCTGTGGAATGGAAGCTTCATACGGGAAGTCTCGTTTTCCATCTTCTTCCCATTGATTTCCCAGCACCTACAATGGCACCCTATGCAGAGCAAGTACTAAAGAATCATTCACTGACAGAATGAGCGAACGAGCGAAGCAGAAGCCACTAGGAGGCAGAGAAAAAGACAGTGTGAAGAGAAGCAAGGCTCCTGAATTCATGCTGGTCACAAGGGTGGGGTCCCCAAATTCCAGGGGGCTCTGAAGCCATCTGCACCCAGAAGCACTCAAACTCCCATTCTCTCCAAGGCCAGCTGATTGATTCTTCTTGAACAAGTCTGAGTGACAAACCTCTTGTCACCTCTGGACAGCCTGGCTGGGACCCCCGCTGGGTCAGGCCCTTGTAGGATCAGCTGCTGACCCCAGACCTGCTCACAGCAGTGCCCAATTCAGGCTGAGTTTTAATGTACACCTTCCAGCACGTTCTATCCTCTTTTTCCATCTTTGTTTAATCCAGCGTCTGGCACGAAGTAAGCATGAGGCTGATATTTGTTAAATGTCTAACTGCATAAGACACTGAAAATCAATGGCATGAAAAGATTAAAAATGGAGGGACAGGCAAAAAAGTTAAATAATATGAACAAAAAGATTTTTTTCTTTTTAAAAGCAGGGGTGGCAGGATCTATTTCAGACAAAGTAGAATTCAAATTCAAAGTGGAAGGCAGAAGGGGGAAGAGCATTATTAAATAGAACAAAGGGGACATTTAGATAGATAAACGGTATAATCACACAGAACTTATAAATAGCCATGCACTGACAATGTATTAGATAACATGCAACACCCACTCCTAATTAAAAAGGAAAGAAAACCTCTTTGAAAGCTAGGAATGCAAGTCCACTTAATCAGCATGATAAATAATATTAAGCTAAAACCAGCAAGTACCATCATACATAATGGTGAATACAGAAGGTACTCTAATTAAAATCAGTAGAAATCCAGGTGTCCCTGCTAATATCAAAAGAGTAACCTGTAAATCTCTTAGAGTTCGTGAGGTTTAATAAAGTCGGTGGATTAACTATCAAATAGAGAAAAAGCAATAGTTTTGCTTATAACAGCATTAACCAGTTAGAAGATGAAAAGGGAAAGAAAACCATTTTGTTGTTGTTTTTGTTTTTTTGAGATGGAGTCTCACTCTGTTGCCCAGGCTGGAGTGCAGTGACGCAATCTTGGCTCACTGTAACCTCCACCACCCAAGCTCAAGCGATTCTCCTGCCTCAGCCTCCTGAGTAGCTGGGACTACAGGTGCGTGCCACCATGCCTGGCTAATTTTTTGTAGTTTTAGTAGAGACGGGGTTTCACCGTGTTAGCCAGGATGATCTCGATCTCCTGACCTTGTGATCTGTCTGCCTTGGCCTCCCAAAGTGCTAGGATTACAGGTGCGAGCCACTGCGCCCGGCCTGAAAACCACTTTCTTAATTGCAATAGCCAACCCAAGACACCTAGGAATAAACATGACAAGGAATGAGTAGGATCCATAGGATGAAAACTGGAAAAATCTTTTTGAGATACGAAAGAAAATGTGAAAAAATGTAAAAACATTTCTGTAGAAGAAATCTAAAGTTTGTGACTGACAGTTCTTCTCTAATCAGTTTATACACTTAATATTTTCTCAATCAATACTCTTTTGGATTTATTTTTCTTTTGAAATGTGTCCAAGTGATTCTAAAATTTATTTGGAAAAATGAACAGATGGGAAAAACTAAGAGGATTAGAACAATATTTCCAAATGTTGAAATTGATTATATGGGAGCATGACGGCAGGTGAATTTTATCTTCCTCTTTGTATTTTTCTACATTTTTTTATAATACAAAAATCTCATACTAAAATTCGCATAGGAATAGAATTAGACACAAAAATACAACCATTAAAAGACAACCAAATATAGGTGAGTAGTTCATTAATCTCAGGATATACAAAGACTTTCTAAATATACACACAATTCAGATCATCATAAGAAATGAGATAGAGTGGGTTGTACCAAAACTAAACTGTGTCTCTCAAAAATGCAAAGACTCTCAAAAGGCAAACTTCACAGAAAACAAAATTGTAACTAATGCAGATAAAGGGTAAATTTTTTCCTTATATAAAAGGGTCTCAAAGATCAAAAAGAAGGACCTTCACCCATTGGTAGAACAAAGGGGTAGAAGATAAGAGCAGACAAATCACAGAGGCCAACGTGACTAGTAATCAAACAAATTAACAAGGCAAGTCACTGCCATTTATGCCAAACTGCCCAGCGTGAAAAGACGGTAAATGCTGAGAGGGTGGGGATGGACGTGCCTTCTTCTTCAGGCTGTCGGTGGCTTAAAGTGGGATGCTCATTCCCTAAAACATTTGAGAATGGGTAACCAGTATTTAAAATGAGTTCACACTCTTTGACAAAGAAATTCCATTTCCAGCAAGTCTGTTCTAGAGAAACAGTCAGATATGTAGGCAAAGATTTATACACAAGAATATTTATTCATGGGAGAAATGAACATTAAAATTCTATTCTGAATAATATTTAAGGGAAAATTCTCCTTAAATAATGTTGATTGAAAAGTGATTTCAAGACAGTACATTCATTACTATTATTATTATTATTTTTAAAGACAGAATCTTACTCTGTCACCCAGGCTGGAGTGCAGTGGTGTAATCTTGGCTCACTGCAACCTGTGCTTGCGGGGTTCAAGCGATTCTTCTGCCTCAGTCTCCTGAGTATCTGGGATTACAGGCATGCACCACCACACCCACCTAATTTTTGTATTTTTAGTACAGATGGGGTTTTCCCATGTTGGCCAGGCTGGTCTTAAACTCCTGACCTCAAGTGATCTGCCTCCCTTGGCCTCCCAAATTGTTAGGATTACAGGCATGAGCCACCGTGCCTGGCCCAAAACTGTGTATTTAATTTACAATGAATTGCGATAAATTGATCCCAATTTATATAGCTACATTTTATGTATATACATAATTTTATCCCAATTTATATAGATACAGATACACAGAGCTTATATAGATGTGTATACTATAGATTTACAGAGTCCCAATGTTATCCATGATCATCTCTAGTCAAATTGTGGTTAGTTATTGTTTTTGATATATTCTTCTTCTTTTCATATTTCCAATTTTTCTATGATGTGTAGAAATGACCTCAACAATAAGAAACTCCAAGATTATTTTTCAAAAGACAAAACAAACATATTAGCACCAACAATTGTGCTAAGGTGTGGGACAGAAGTTAACCCTAGTGGTCTCTGTCTCTCTCTTTCTCTCAAGGCCCAATAAATGGAAAATACGATTAAGTTAATTGCAATAAATGTTTATTGCACCCTTACTGTGAATAAGGCACAGTGCTGAGGGCAGCGAAACAATGCCAAGACAGACAAGAAATGAATCCTGCCCCCAAACAGAATTATCAAGTGAAAGTAGTTGGACTCCAACTTGGAAAGCCATAAAACATGGCACATGGGGCCAGGGGGTGATGGGAAGCCAGAGACAGATGGAGAGGGCTGATGGGAAGGATGCCTGGAAGAGAAACTTCCTTGCACTTCTCAGACATCACAGGAATTACAATTGCCACTGAGTTTTCTTGTCTAGAATTCCTTTCAGGGGCAGCATTTTGTGTGGCTGGAAAGAAGGGATGGTGAACAAAATAAGCAGCCTGTGTTTGAAGATGCTTACCTTGGGCCAGGAGCTCTGCTAAATGCTTTAATTGTGTCATTTCGCTTAATCCTCAGACTGAGTCTATGAGGACTGAGCCTATGAGGTTGCCCCAATACAAGCCCCATGTTCCAGCAGTTACATAATGTGCCTGTGTTTGCACACAGCACATGGTAGAACCAGGATTTCTGTCCACGCAATTTTGCCTTAGAACCTCTATGCTTATTTTTCCTACAGAGTAGAGCTTGCAAATTGGGCCAGAGCTGAATTGTTCAGATCTTACCGAGGATGAGAGGTCATCGTTCCCTTTTTCAGCATCCTCCTGTCTTTCTTCCTCTCTCTCCCAACATCTTAGGCAGCTTTGAACCTGTCCTCCAAGCAAGTGACTAAGAGACAGATAATCACAAGCATTCCTATACACCAATAATAGACAGAGCCAAATCATGAGTGAACTCCCATTCACAATTGCTACAAAGAGAAGAAAATACCTAGGAATACAACTAACAGAGGATGTGAAGAACCTCTTCAGGGAGAACTGCAAACCACTACTCAAGGAAATAAGAGAGGACACAAACAGATGGAAAAACAATCCATGCTCATGGTTAGGAAGACTCGATATTGTGAAAATGCCCATACTGCCCAAAGTAATTTATAGATTCAGTGCTATCCCCATCAAGCTACCAATGACTGTCTTCACAGCACTGGAAAAAACCACCATAAATTTCATATGGTACCAAAAAAGAGTTGCATAGCCAAGATAATGCTGAGCAAAAAACAAAACAAAACAAACAACAACAAAAAAACAAGGCTGGAGGCATCACACGACCTGACTTCAAATTATATCACAAGGCTACTGTAATCAAAACAGCATGGTACTGGTGCCAAAACAGAGATATAGACCAATGGAACATAACAGGGGCCTCAGAAAGAATGCCACACAACTACAACCATCTGATTTTTGGCAAACCTGACAAAAACAAGCAATAGGGAAAGGCACATGTATACTTAAAAGTATAATTAAAAATAAAATTTTAAAAAAGGGTGCCTAAAAATAAATTTAAAAAATATATATATATATGAATATTGTATTGAAGGTGTGCCAAGTGATTAGCCACTACATGATACTGAAGAATCTTAAGTCTGGGCCTCTGGAGAGCACAAAAGGGAGACAGGTTTCTTCCAAAAAGACTCATCTATGATCCCTATTATAAGTTATTAATTTAATAAGTACTTGCCGGGCCGGGCACGGTGACTCACACCTGTAATCCCAGCACTTTGGGAGGCCGAGGCGGGTGGATCACGAGGTCAAGAGATCGAGACCATCCTGGTCAACATGGTGAAATCCCGTCTCTACTAAAACTACAAAAAATTAGCTGGGCATGGTGGCGCGTGCCTGTAATCCCAGCTACTCAGGAGGTTGAGGCAGGAGAATTGCCTGAACCCAGGAGGCGGAGGTTGTGGTGAGCCGAGATCGCGCCATTGCACTCCAGCCTGGGTAACAAGAGCGAAACTCCGTCTCAAAAAAAAAAAAAAAGTACTTGCTGAGCTTCCAATACACTAGGGTATTGTGTTAGGTGCTGGAGTCAAAACCCTCCAGTCTACACCTCTTCTCTGAGCCAGTGGTCCATGTGAGCTCTTTCCTTGGAAGGCCTCACCCTCAGCACATCCCAACTGAATCAAGTGCTCTGCTCCAAGGCTCCCATTCCTTCTAGATTCTTTCCTAGTGACCCAGATCTGTAAGCCACAAATGACCTTCTGCCCCATGGCATCTGATCCATCTTCAAATGTTGTCCAGGCTTACCCCTCAAAAACATATCCTGCTGTCCACGAGCACTGCCACCACCTCAGTTCCAGTTCCAGCCCAGGAGTTCTCTCTCCTGGACAACGATAGTGGCCTCTGAAAGGTATTCCTCCATTGATTCAGTCGTCACACAGAACTTAATGCTCTCCTTGTTTCCTCTTTTAAAACCCTCTGGGTTTTTCCTTTATCTTTGAATTAAAATAAAAGTCTTTGTCTCTAGCTCCTACTTAGCTAATTTCTTCATCTCTCCTGTTCTTCCCTGTGTATGTGGATATGAAGCTGGGGAAATATGTGAATGTCTAGACTCCAGGCTGTAACATTAGTTACTTTGGGGCATGAGGCTAGGGATGAGAAAGGAGGTGGGTGGATGGAGATTTTCTCATGTATCTTTGAACTGTTTCACTGGCTATTGTGTATGCAAGTTAACTTTGTAATATTAGAAAAGAAAATTAATGCTTACCTATTGTCCGTGACTTAAGGAATGAGAGTCTTTTAGTGCGTTATATGGAAAACTTTACTGTAATATTTGCCTTTTCCTTCCCTATGGTGTCCCAAAAAACCAGGTCAAACAAAACAGGAGGTAGGGAGGGGTCCTGAGCACTCATGCTGGTGTTAGATCAGGAGCTTTCAACTAAGTGAAAAGAAAGCACGACGCTGTTGATTTAGTCCAGTGTCCTAAAGTGCCAGGAGAGAACTCACCACGGCAGCGGTCAGCACTGATTTATGGAATCTCATCTAGACCCTTTTCAGCCCTACCAAAAAACAGTTGGTCCTCTGAATACATACAGCTGATGAATGCCTCTGTTTAACTTGGCCACAAGCAAAACCACACTGAATGTGAATAATTGCTTCAGATAAAATGTCAGAACCCATAATTTATAGGGAGCTACCAAGGAATTTAGGCTCGAGGTCAAACCGATGGCTTGGCAAGTGTAATATTATGCCTGGTACTCCCCAGTGGTCAGTACCTTGGAATCCAGCCAGGCTGCTCTGTGAAATTCACCAAGGAGGACAAGGAGCAGAATTCTCCTCCCAAGCCTGAAGGTGTTAGTGGTATAGTGTCAACTCTTACTACGTAGTTAAAAGTTGATTATCAAAATGTCTATCCGCCGAACCTATCTGAGTCAACCATCTTCACTACACATTATCTTTTATGGATCTCAAATGTACAGGCTATTAAAGTGGGCCAGCTCCTCTTATAAAACAAGACAGAGGAAAACGAAGAACATTTCCAAGGTAGCTTCTGCATGCGTAACATACCGGGGTAAAGAACTATGATGCTAAATTTTCATTATCAAGTTTCCCTTTTCATCTTCAATTTATTTTTTATTTTTTGGAATCTAGAGTAGGCACCAGGATTTCAACCACAAGCCACAGTTGGTGAGGACTTAAGCATCCCACGATATAAACTACGTTAAAAATAATTTCATTTGTGAATTACCCATTGCGTCTTAACTGAGAGTTGGTGGAAAGGGACAGTAAAGACAGAGCTTTCAAACTTTCATCCAAGTCAAACCTATTTAAAATGGGTAGAAATATTAATGTCTTTAAACTTATTTTTCATTTTTTTCCCATGTAGATATATATTTCCCAAAATATTAAGACCTCGGAGCAGGATGGCTGGAAAAGTGAACTCTAAATGACGCAGGGCCGGTGAGCCCCAAAGTGGAGCTTAGCGCCTTTAGCTTGGGATTCTTGGCTTTCTCCAGGAAAGAATTCAAGGGAAATCCAGAGGTAGAAGAGCACAGCTTTATTGAACAGGCAGTGGTATAGCTCTGGTGGTGTTAAGCTCCATAACTGCTCCTGCAGAGCAAGACCACCCTGTGGGCAGAGGGTAGCTGCTCAGGGCATGTCTGCGGTCATATCCATATCCACTTTTAATTGCGTGCAGATTAAGGGGCAGTTTATGCAGGGTGGGGGTGGTAACTTTGGGATCACTGAATGCCATAGTGGTGATCAGGGATGGCAACACTAAACTGACACGGCACACTGGTAGGCGGGTCTGATTGAAAACTGCTTTCGCCCCTGGCTCTGTTTTAGCTAGTCCTCAGTCTGGTCCAGGTCTGAGCCCCACCTCTGGAGTCGAGTCCCACTTTCTACGCCACAAAGACATGTCTGGATTAATTCAAAGTAGGTGGCACTAGAAATGTTCGATGATATTTTAAGACGTTCTTTATAAAAAGTGGAATGTGAGCATTGCAAAAAGGTCCGTGAAAGGGAAATGCGCTTTGATAACCTCAGCATTGCTTGTCTTATGAGTGATTCTGGCTTTCCTTTTGATAGACTTGATCTCTCTTATAATTTTTTCTCTTCTTTCCCTGAAATAAAGGTTAGCAAGTTTTCTTGGATATGTGATAGACTGATTGACAAGTGACCTCAGTTCTTCATTTGCCCCTGACTCTAAACCCTTTGCGATGGAAGTTTGCGCTAACTCTTCGTTGCATGTGGTGGTGGCGTGGGGGAGAATTTTGTCACATCTCTCAGTTTTGGGCTCAGCGTGTGATTTGCTTTGGCCGAGGGTATGATAGCAGATATGAGACAAGTGGAAGCTTGACGAAGCATTTTGGAATTTCCACTCACTTTTTGGCTTTTGCTGTGAAACATGTCTGGGCTAACCCACAGGAGAATGAGACCCACAGAGCAAAGCTGAATCAACCCAGTTATCCCAGATGAGGCCTCAGACGTGTAAGAGAGACCAGCCAAGATCACATGGCTGTCTGACCTCCCTGCAGCTGACCACAGCCATGTGAATGCACCCTGTGGAGCCCAGCCTTGGATGAGCAGAACCAGGCAGTCAACCTCAGATCCCTGAACAAAAACAAATGTTTACTGTCTGCCACTGAGGCTTTGAGGTTGTTTATTATGCAGCACTGTTGGGACAATAGGTAACTGATACAAGATGTAAGTTACCTTTTTCTTACATCTGGTTCAAGGAAGAAACGTGAGCACAGAATACTTCTTTAAAAAATTGATAAATAAAAATTGTACATATTTGTGGTATACAACCTGATATTTTGGAACATGAATATATTGTGGAATGGCTAAATTGAAATAATTAACATGTACGTTACCTCAAATATCATTTTTTTGGTGATATAAACACTTAAAATCTGCTTTCTTAGTGATTTTCAAAAATATAATATATTTTTATTGACTACGGCCACAGCATTGTGCAATAGATCTGTTGAACTTATTTCTCCTAGCTAACTGAAAGCCATCTTGAGCAAAAAGAGCCAAATCGGAGGCATGTCACGCTACCTGATTTCAAAATATATTACAAAGCTAGAGTAATTAAAACAGCATGGTACTAACATAAAAACAGATACATAGACCAAAGGAACAGAATAGAAAGCCCAGAATAATTCCATACATCTATGGTCAGTCAATTTTCAATAAAGATGCCAAGAAGGTGCAATGGGGAGATGATGATCTCTTCAATAAATGGTACTGGAAAAACTGGATGTCCACATGTGGGAGAATGAAATTAGACCATTATTTCACACCTTATAAAAAATTAATTCAAAGTGGATTAAAGACTTTATGTAAGACTTGAAACTATAAAACTACTAAAAGAAAACACAGGGCAATGGCTCCATGACTGGTGAGCGCAATTATTTTTTGATATATGACCCCAAAAGCAACGAAAATGAAAATAGACAAATAGGATTACATCAAACTAAAAGTTTCTGCACAGCAAAGGAAATAATCTACAGAGTGAAGAGACAACCTATTGAATGGGAGGAAATATTTGCAAATGTATAACTATATAAAACCTACATAAACCTATACATACCTATATGTATAAAACCAAACTGTAACAAGACCGCTGCAGACACACATTCCCAAAACCTCTTAAGACTCTGCTTCCTTGGCATGGTCACTCATATTGGCTCAGAATACACCCCTTTAAAATATTTTGCAGTTTGGTTTTTCCATTAACAGAGGTTTATATCCAAAATATAGAAGAAGCATGGAATATCTTCTGCAGAAAAGTCACCCTTTTGTTCCTTCTTGGATTGATTGACGTCTTATGTCAGTGAAGGTTGACTGATGCTGTGAATCCCTAACTTTGGGTTGTGGGCCCTCTTGTTGATGTTTCTGCTTCCCTCTGAAGCACAAGTGAGAGATATTCCAGGGCTGCATGGAGGAGGAGGGCCCCATCCTCTATCTTCATTTGAATATTGGTAGCTTTGGCATTCTTATTTTGATATGACTCTCCCTTGCTGGAAAATGGCCTTGGAGTTTGGATGGGTTTTATCGTTGGAAGATAAATCAGATTTGAGATCCTGAGGGATTCTAGCAGCCGAAGTGTAAACTTGGATTGGAGCAAAATCAGAATAATAATGGCTAATATTTACAGCGTGTGGCCACATGCCAGGAAGGAAAGCTTAGAAAAGCTCTTTGCATATGTTCATTCATTTAAGTCTCAGAACAACTGTGAAACAGGAACAATTGTTCCCATTGTGCACAAACCTAAGGTATAAGGAAGTTATGTAACTTACCTAAGGATACTTGCCCAGCTAGTAAGTAATATAAGTTCAGGCAGTCCCACGCCAGAGTCCACACCCTTGACCATAAAATTATATTCGCTCCCATTGACTTGGTGCATAGGTAAAGCCCACTCGCCTGCACCCTCAGCAGGCCAGGGAAGTTCCTGCCCTATGCTGGCTATCAGAGAGTGTTCCCCTGAATCTCTACCACAAGGATTAACAGGAACTCCATAAAGACTTCTCACCCACCCTTGCCCCAAGACATGTCCCCAGCTCCTTCCCCATCTAATGATGCTATTAGTTTACATTGATTGAATTCTTAGCATGAAACAAGCCCTCTAGGGGTTTACATGTGATATTTTATTGAACACATACAACCTAGTAGGAGATATTAATATTATCTCTATTTTACAGGTGAGCAAATAGAGTCTGAGAGAAGGTAAGTAACTGGTCAGAGATGGCTCCCCAGAGAGAGAACAGAGACCGGAGTCACCCAGACTCCAAATCACCTACATTCTTAGCCAGGAGCTCTAGTGACGGCCTTCACATGGGATTTTCTGATTTTTTTTTTTTTTTTTTAAGACAATCTCACTCTGTTGGTCAGGCTGGAGTACAGCGGCATGATCTTGGCTCACGGCAACGTCTATCTCCTGGGCTCAAGCAATTCTCCTGCCTCAGCCTCCCAATGGGACCATCTGATTTTATTCTCACTTCGGCTGCCTGTAAGAAATAACTTTTCATTTCTAGACCTGAACCTAATTTTTCTTTGGGCCCTGGCTCCCCAGTTATGGTGGAAATTTGTCTTGGTTGGAAGTTCTCTGTTTTTCTTTCAGGTTGGATAGGTTGGGGGAATAGATTGGGGGATGGGGCGGTGAGCATCCATTCCTTGGTAGATGGCACCTGTCCAGGAGGTGGCCTTCTTCCTGTCTGGTTTTTGGCCACCTATCCATGCAGCACACTGCCGCATCCTCCTCAAGCTGCCTGGCATTGACTGGCACCTGCTGGCTCTCTGGTCTACGTGGATGCAGCCTTCAGGAAGCATGACAATGTCCCTAGCCACTCTGTGCTGTGGAAAGCCAGGGGCCGTCTTGGGCCCATCTGCCTGGAGACTCCATGCAGGCATGTCATTTTGCTTTTGTATCACTGGGCTTGCATGGTTCTTGACTGACTGGCACACTCTGGTGCTCTATCTGGGGATGAGAGTTCCAGAACATTCCTCAATGAGGCAGAACCAAGGTCTCCTTCACGAGCATCTCCAGCATCCTCTTTTCCTACACATCAAAGCATGCCACTTCCACATCTCAACAGTCACTCTCCTCGCAGTTCCTAGTTGCCTGTGTGTACATCTCCCAGTTTTCCAAGTTGAGATTTTTTTTTTTTTTGCCTAAACAATCAATAACCAAAATAAGTACTTGACAGATTATTAACTTTAAAAAACAAAGTGCCCTGCCGTGTGAGGCCCCAGGTAAAATTATTTTTCTTGTCCTCATCCTTGCCATCTGAGGGCCGGAGATCAAAAATAGGTCTTCAAGTATGAGGGCTACTCCTGACCTCTGAGGTTCAGTAGATGGAACTTGGAACTTGCCTTTGTGCTTAATGAGCCTACGCATTCATATTTCATAGATTTTTTTCTAGAAAATTGGCCCTAATACCGAGCTACTTTATAATCATCTTAAACAACAACAAGACCATTATTAACAATGGCTAACCTTATTGAGGGTTTGTGCTGTGCCCAGTGCTTTAAAAGCTTTTTTGTACACTAACTTATTTTACCTTCACAATATCCTAGGCAGTAGGTGCTTTTATCAACCCTATTTTGCAGATATGGAAGATGAGTGGGCAGGAAAAGTGCCCAAGATGACACAACACGTAAGAGGCAGAGGTAGAATTTGAACTTAGGTGGTGGGTCCTGTAGCCCTCTCCTGACCGTTTGAGATTGATCTATTCATTAGACGCCTGCTGAACTGGGTTAGAAAAAGCAGAGCAAAGCAATGCTTAGGGAATGAAAGACAGGAGATGGACACACGAACGCAACTGATCAACCATATAGGCATCACTGTCATTCCACTGTGTGTATGTGTAATATAAATATGTGTTATAATATATAAAATGTATATTACATTAATATACATGCAATATACATAAAATACATAATATATTTTCTTTCAGGTTGGGTAGGTTGGAGATGCCAGCAGCTAGGGGGCGGAGGTGAGAATCTGCCTCTTGGTTCTTTGGTATAATTTATAAATGTATATACATAAATAGCAAATTATATAATTTTTACATGTAAATACATATATAGTAAATGTAATTTATGTAAATATTTATACATACATAATAATATATATTTTATATATTATATATAGTTAATATGTATAATACATATATACAAATAATATAAATATATTATGTATTATAATCAATAATACATATATTTATCATAGATAATAAATAATACATATATTTCTAATACATGTATTTATTATTATACTATTATGTATTATAATAGATAATCCATATATACATATAATATAAATATATGTTATGTATTACAATAATGTATGTATTATGTATAATAGATAATATTATTTACAAAATAAATACATATATATTTTTCATATACAAATATAGTATATATGTATTTATATTATATATTTATAAATATATAAAAATTGTCTATAAATATACAAATTATATATAATACGTATACTCTAGAATATTTTGTCAATGTAAAGGCCTTCTAGAACTCTCGCTGTCCCTTATACATGTACGCAAACTCTGTGTAGGACATCTTATTGTCATCATGACACCATACTGCTACTGTGTGTTTAGGAGCCTGTCACCCCTGCTAGACTGTAAGCAAATTGAGACCAGAGAAAGCATCTTTGCGCAGAGTGGCAGGAACTTGTCCAGGGCTCAGTATATGTTGGTCGTTGTTGGCTGTATCCACCTGTGTATGAGCAGAGCCCACCTGACCTATAGAGGGTCCCTTTGCAGATTGCAAGAGGACAGGTGAATGTTTGCTACCCTTGCTCCAGGGCAGGTGCCTGCCTGTCGGCAGGCAGGAGGAGAGGCTGGCATCTATGACATGGGAAGGCTGGCTGCCTTGATAGTCTTATTTTGATTCTCTGCTCTCCACGCTTGTGGGATTCCTCAGCCCTGGTCACATGGATATCCCGAGTCATGTCAGGATTTGTATCTCATCCTCTTATCTGTGTCTAAAGCAATGGCTCAGCTCTTCAGCTGTTCAACCAATGTTTGTTGAATTGAATTTATTACCAAGGCTGTCACTTTCTTTTGGGACACTTGGTTTATGTGTCCTTCAGCAATCTTGAACAGATGCTCCACACTTTTCAGACTGGGACCTAGTAAGACATCGAATAGAAACACCTGCCAAAGTGGGGGTTCTGTTTACACATGGACACAACCAGCCATCCGTTCAGCAACACCCTCCATGTCCCAGTCCCTCCTTGGGCATTTGGAAAACCTAGAGGAAGGGGACTGTGCCACTGTCTTCAGTGAGCTCACAGTGTGAGACGGTGGGGGAGGGGAATTGCAAAAAATGCAGTAAGAGCAATGACAGAAATATGGGCAGCATGTCTAACTCTGCCTAGGATTGTCAGGAAAAAATTTCAAGGACCGATGAGTCTAGAAAAGGAGTGCAAATGGGGAGGGCATTCCAGGCAGAAGGAACAGCATAGGCAAAGTGGTGGAGGTGAAAAAAAATGAAAGCTGCAGAGAGCAAACTACGAACAGGGAGCAGCCACAAGTGAGGTTGCAACAGAGGCTGGGGCAAGTCACTGATTCTTATGAGTGCTATTAAGAAAGTTGGCCATTTTTCCCTAGGCCCTGGAGAGCCATCAGGGAATTTTGGCCATTGCGAACCATAGCTGCATATGCATTTTAGAGATCGTTCTGGAGAAGGTGTCTCTAGCGGTCTGTGTCACATCCCTCAGCCCATGTCTTATTTAAGCTGCAGCTGCAGGTGACAGTTTCACAGGAGCTCAGACTCACCTCTGGACTGCGTGTCCCTTTCTGTCCCAGGGCCTTTCCCATTGCCACAGGGGCCCACTTGGCCTTCCCCTATACACAGCCTGGATGTGTGGAGCTGTTAATGCCACAGGGGCAACTCTGAACTAATGAGGGTAGAAGCTGGCAGATAAACACTTCCGTTTCTAATCCTTCAGATGGACAGTTGCTGGAGGCATTCTGCATGGTTCCCAGCAGCTCCCAGGAGCCTCAAGTCCCAGTTGCTCACAGCAGCAGCCTTGATAATATACCCATATCTCGATTGCTTTCTCCTTCTTCCCTGATTTATTTCCCTGCTTCTCTACTCTTGTTTTCTTGGATCTTCTCCCAATAAACCACCTGTATTTAAGCCTTTGTGCCAGGGTTTGCTTTCACAGAAATCCAAACAAACCAGGACACACTCCGACCACAGCAGAGCCCGAGTGTTGTTGAGGGCGGACAACAGACAGCGGAGGCCAGGTGGTAGCTGGGGCATGGGTCTGTGTGAGACAGAATGAAGGTAGGAGCCGTGGAGCATGAGGTAGGGGTGAGGCCTAGAGACACATGGAACATCAAATGGGAGAAAGACGTGTTGGCAGATTCATTGAGGATGGGCGAGGAAAAATTTATGGCTTGTGAAGGATGCGTAAGGAGGAAGGAAAATATTAAGAAAAATGACGATTGCTTAGTTTTGGACATGCTGAGTTTGAGGAATTTGTAGGAATAGGCTGTCCTATGGAAGGAAACAAAATTGTGACCTTTGTGATTTTTCATTTATCCAACTGACTCTCAAGTGTACGAAACTGCCATCCACCCAACCTTTAATTTATCCTCTTTCCATCCACCCATATATATTTATTCTTCCATCTATCTATTCACTTGTCATTCTTTCATTCATCCTTCATTCCATCCATCTATCCATCCATCCATCCATCATTCCATCCATCTATCCACCCATCCACCCTTCCTTCCCCTCCTCCCTCCTTCCTTCCCTCCCTCCCTCCGTCTCTCTCCCTCCGTCTCTCCTTCTCTTTCTTTTACCCATCCCTCCATTCTTCCATCCATCTATCCACCCATCATCCATCCATCTATCCTTTTTTCTATCTTCTCATTCATCCCCCACATATTGATGGAGTGCTCTGTCTTTGTCTGTCCTGGGGATTTTCTTGTCCTGAATTCTCTAGAAAGCAGCTCAAGGCAAAGGTTAACATGTTTATGTTTCTTTTGGAAGTGTGAGCTCAAGGCAGTGAGAATGAGGGCAGGGGTGAGGTGAGTGAGACTGTACACAATGTGCTGCTTTGGTGATTTTCAGCCCGCAATAAGCTGTGGCGATACAAGGCTGGCCACACAGCAGGGGCACTGCTTGACATACAGGGGTTCTCTGGATGGCATCTGAGAAGAAACCATGCCTCAAAGTAGTCCCTGGAAGCAAGAAGGAAGAGGCAATTTATCTGCTGACTCCACAGCCCCATTCATCTCCTCTTTCTGATGGGGAGAGTTGGCCCTGTGGAGAGTCGGCGCCCCTGGATGTCCCATCCTCCAGGTGTACTGCCATTTTGGGGTTGGCTCAGGAAGCCAGTTCACATGCCTTTCACCCCAGGGTGCTTCTTTCACCTTTGAAAGTGGCAGGGACTCTGGGTCGGCAACTAGTTCATCCACTGCAGAAGGCAGAACTAGGTAGCTCAAGTGGGCCCAGGAGCTTATGCTGCAGGCCATGTGAACCAAGTGGCTGGCACCCCCAAGGGAATCAGAAGAGATGCACAAGCCTTGTATACAATGTAAGGCAGGATGTAAACAAAACAAATAATTTGTCCTGATGAAAAGCACATTTAAGAGACATGAGAGCTAGAGGTAGAGTGAGAGCAAGAAAGAGAGCAAGAGAGCGAGAAGGAGAGAATTACCTGGGTGGGTGTATTAGTTTGTTTCATGCTGCTGATAAAGACCTCTGAGGCTGGAAAGAAAAATATGTTTAATGGACTTACAGTCCCCAAGGCTGGGGAGGCTTCATAATCACGGCAGAAGGCAAGGAGGAGCAAGTCACATCTTACACAGATGGTGACAGGGAAAGAGAGAGCTTGTGCAGGGAAACTCCTATTTTTAAAACTGTCAGGTCTTGTGACATTCATTCACTATCACTAAAACAGTGCAGGAAAGACCTGACCTCATAATTCAATGACCTCCCACCACACCAGGTTTCTCCCATGACATGTGGGAACTGTGGAAGTTACAATTCAAGGTGAGATTTGGGTGGGGACACAGCCAAACCATATCAGTGGGTGAGATATTTTAATAAGGCTTTTCCAGGTTGGTGACATTTACATGGAGACATGAATGATAAAAAGTCTTTGGCCAGGAACAGGTATTCAAGAAGAACACTCCAGGCAGAGGAAACAGGAGGTGCAAAGGCCCTGTGGCAGGAACAAGTTTGTTATAGTTGGAGAACAAAAAGATATCACCATGGCTAGAGAGAAGTGGATAAGGGGGAGAATGGAAGAAAGGAAGTAGACAGGAATCAGATCCTGTGGGTGCAGCAAAGAATTTGGAACCCTACTGCCAGTTGAATCATCATAGCCACAAATTCCTATCAGTCTTCCCTCTACGAGGGGGATGACAGCATCCAAGAATCCAGTGATAATCTTAAGGAGCTTGTAAGCAAACTGAATATGTAATATCTGGATCGCACTGATTTATTAACTCTTAAAATTCATAGGAAATCATTATCAGTAACTATTACTATATCAAGAAAAGTAATTACTAATACAATTTTGGTAGGCCCTTGGCTGCATACAGTCCAGTCCCTGTTGTCTGTCTTCTGATAGAAATCTCATGATCTGCAGAGCCCTGGGTGGGGAAAACATATTTAATACAATAAAGGTCACCCTCACATCTCTTCTCTTCTGTGACGCGCCATTTACGGAATCATCCATTATTGCCCAAAGAACAAAGACGAGCTTCACTAGGCAAAGGGATGATAAAGTTCACTCGAAAATTGGGGAAAAAATTGCAAAACTATTTGGGGCCAAGGGCAGAATCACACACAGAAATCAATAGCTGTCAGCCAACGAGGAGGGAGGAGAATGAATAAATACAGTAAATAATGCTGAGAAATGGCTTGACGCCAAGCAACCAATCAAGGAGCAGTCTAGGAAAATAGTAGAGAGTCCCAGCGCTGAAATCAGACCAGTCTGATCGTGCATTCTGCTGTACATGCCATGTAACCTGTGAAAACCTCAGCTGACCCATCTGCACAATGGGAAGAATACTATTACCTGCCTCTTGGGCTGCTGAGGGATCAAAAAAGAGAGTCTATGTAGTAAGTGCCCAAACATTGATAACTCATTAGTGTCCCAATCCTCCTTCTCTTCTTTCTCCTTCAATCATGATTTTTCAAGATAACACAAAAGACAGAACAGCATGAAAAGTAACCTTCCAAAGGCCTTCTTTCTCAGACTATCTGAGAAGATAAGAATTTTTTTTTAAATCCCACAAAATCATTTAGCATAAAAAAGATACCCATTGGGTTTTCCTTTGCCTCACATCATTGACAGTGAAATGAGCTTCTTCCAACTTACGTTAAAATTCAAAAAAGTTTAATTATTCACACCTACCCACAAGAGCCCTCCCTATATTAAAAAACCATCAAAGGAATTCAGGATTATGAATTAAAAAATTGAAATGCTGAATAGTTTATAACACTTTGCACACTGCATCATTTCTCTTTCATTAAAAAATCTAAACATTTGATACAAATGTTTTTGTTTTGCCAGGTTTTAGTGAAGTCTGGGGAGTCTGAGCAGTATAAACTAACTGATGGAGAGAGTGACGAAAAGACACATTGAAAGTTACAAATTGATACACAAGATATGGGAGGTGAATAACAACGACTGCTATGTTTTGGGCACTGGTGTAATGGATCAGTAGGTACTATCCCTTTCATTCTTCACATTAGTTTAAAAAATGTATGTATTAAAGTCCCCTTTTCAGATGAAGAAAGTGAGCCTTCTTCAAATAAACTCCTTCTTCAAGATTTTCCTGTTAATAAGGGTGTCAGCTATAAGGTTCAAAAGGAGATTGGTCTGGAGCCTGAGAATTTAATAAACATTTCCCACTTCCTCATCCATACATCACCCACTATCTTTCCTTTGTCTATCCTTCCACTGTCCATCCATCCATCCATCTGTCCATCCATCCATCCATCCATCCAATATCTATCTACCATCCATCCATCCATTCATCCATCATCCATCCATCCAATATCCATCTACCATTCATTTATCCATCTATCCAATATCTACCATCCATCCATCCATTCATCCATCATCCATCCATCTAATATCTATCTACCATCCATCCATTTGTCCATCCATCCAATATCCATCTACCATTCTTCTGTCCATCCATCTATCCATCCATCCATCTAATATCTATCTACCATCCATCCATCCATTTATCCATCATCTATCCATCTAATATCTATCTACAATCCATCCATTCATCCATCCATCCAATATCATGTACCATTCATCTGTCCATCCACCCATCCACACATCCATTCATCCATCCATCCATCCATCCAATAACCACCCACTATCTATCCACTGGTAAATCTATTTATCCGCCCTTGCATCCACCAATGCATTCTTCCATTCTATCCTTTAATTAATTAATCAATCAATTTTTATTGGTGATGCCTCACTATTATATCTTAACTCTGCCCCATTCTCTCTTCCTTGTCAATGCTAAGACCTAGACAAACCTACTACCCACTCTTGCTTGGATGACTGAAATGGCCTCCTATCTGGTATTCCTATTTCCATGCTTTCTTCTACAGTCCGTTTTCATCACAGCTATCAAAGGGCATATTACTTCCCCAAATTCAAGCTCTTAAATGTATTGTCACTGTATTTAAAATAAAACTCCCACAAGACCCAGCCTGCTCTGGCTGTCCTTCTGACCATCTCTCCCACAGGTTGCTCTCTGGTTCATTCTATTCCCTCTATGCTGGTCAACTGTCTTGTCTATTTCTCAAAGAAGCCAAATATGTTCTTATTGCAGGAGCGTTTCAACTGCTACTACACCCTGAATACTCTCTCCTTGGGTGGCTCCTTCTTTCTCATTATGTACAACTCAGCTCACATCACCTAATCAGGAATGCTTTTTCTAACAACTTCAATGAAGGTAGAACCCATGAAAGTAGTTGGTCTTCACTCCATTGTTTTACTTTTCTATAAAAAAGTAAATTTTCCTTTTCCTTTATCCCAATCATAAATAATATCATTTCGCTGTCTAATGTCCTTTCCCTTAACTCTTATCTCCCTTTTGTGTAGGTGTTGGCATATACTACAGAGTAGGAGCCTTGAGCAAACTAAAGCATAATTCAACTCATAAATGCTCATTTCTTACCTACCACCTTCCAGGAGGTGCTCTCATCCGTGCTGGGATATAGCAAAGAACAAGACAGGCATAGTCCCTGCTCTCACTGAGCTTACATTATAATGAAAAAAGAGACACACACAATAAAACTAGGATATTTTAGAATACCAACTTCTGTAAATAAATTGCAGTGATGTGACCGGGAATGATGGAAACAGGGCAAGGGGGTGCAACTTCAGATCACCTGACCAGGGAAAGCCTTTCAGAGGTGCCAGCCTTTGAACTGAGGAAAAGAAAGAGGAGGAGCCAGCCTCTCAGAGAACAAGAGGGTTCCATACAGAGGAAACAACATGTGCAAAGGGCCTGAGGTAGGCTCATGCCAGGTTTCTTAAAGGAGTAGAAACGTGGCTAGTAGGGCTGGTGTGGTATACACATGTGGGGATGGAACAGAATGAGATTGGGGCGGTTGAGGCTTCCATGATGAGGAAGAGTCTTTAAGATAAAGTTGCCAGGTTTAGCAAATAACAATATAAGCTACTCATTTAAAGTAGAATTTCAGATAAACAGGAAATAACTTTTTAGTGTAAGTATGTCCTAAGCATGTGTTATTTGCCGTTAATCTGAAATCTAATTTAACTGAGTATCCTGCATTGTATCTCGCAGCCCTTGTTAAAGATAACATCTCAAGCCTGATCAAGGTGTGGCAGATCTCGGCATCCTGGACCTTGTTGCCATTCCCTGATTGTGGAGAAGGATTTGGAGAAGAAATTGGAACTGTTAATTAATGGAATGACCATTCCACTACCATCTACTTGGAGAAAAAAGACACCAGGAAACTGAAAAGTGTATTTATCTCTGGAACATACTAAGTAAATTATTCTAGGCAATTTACTCTCATAACTGTGTTAAAACTGAGAGACCATGTGCTTCCCTTAAGGGAGGGACCATATCTAACTGATTTTGTATCTAATCTATAGCTCCCAGCACAGCACCTTGAAGGTCCCTGGTAAGAAAACAAAAACAAAAATGTTAATTCACTGAGAATAAGGAAATCCAGTTTAGGATTCACCTCACTGTATTCCTATCTCATAGAGACAAAGATCTCAGAGAATCAAGCTGTGATTCCTGTCTTTCTCTCCGCTTACTTTTTCTAGCAAATTGTAAAAAAAAAAGAAGCTTCTTTGTTGTAGGCATTATGGATGCTCATTAATATTCTGTTTTCTTCTACTTCTAGGTATATGTAGAATAATACTTCCTTGCCCCTCTGCAAAATGGGGTGGCCATATGACTTGTTTTGACCAATGAAATGTAAAAAAAAAAACAACAACAACAAAACAAACGCCGTTTGTGGGCAAATAGAAAATGCTCTGACTCTCCTCCTGCTTCTCTCTTCCTTTTTTTTTTTTAAGATAGAATCTCACTCTGTCACCCAGGCTGGAGTGCAGTAGCATGATCTTGGCTCACCGCAACCTCTGCCTCCTGGGTTCAAGTGATTCTCTTGCCTTAGCCTCCCAAGTAGCTGGGACTACAGGTGCGTGCCACCACGACTGTCTAATTTTTTTTTTTTTTTTTTGTATTTTTAGTACAGATGGGGTTTCACTGTGTTAGCCAGGATGGTCTTGATCTCCTGACCTCGTGATTCATCTGCCTTGGCCTCCCAAAGTGCTGGGATTACAGGTGTGAGCCACCAGCGCTCCTGGCCCACTCCTCCTATTCTAGGGTTAGCCCCAAGGTACAGCGTAAGTGGGAGGGAAGACTGATAGCCTTCCCAGTGTGGTTGAACATAAATGAGCTGAAAACATCTTGAGGGCAGGGGAAGGCCATTTTTATTCCCTAGAAGGCACTTGGGTACATGGTGCTCTGGGTAAATAGACTGTCTTCTGGAACATCAGTTCAGTATTGTCACTTCTCCACTCAAAGTTCCCCAATGGCTCTTCCATCTCAATCAGAGCAAAAGCCAAAGGCCATACAGTGTCTCCGTGTATGCCGTAGCTTGAGACCTTCAGATAAAATTGCACACAAGGATACCATTTTCTTTGCTTTCATTGTATAGAATAGTATATTAGGACACGTAATTTTATCCCTTTTATGCCCGAATATATATTACTTGCTCTATTATATTTTAATATAAAAGTTTGAAATACTTTAAAAGTATCATTATAGAGGCAGATCCCAAATCAAGAATGACAGCCAGCTGTATTCATTAGCTATTTCTGTACAACAAACTACCCTAAAACAGAGTGGCGGAGAACGATAACATTTATGATTTCTCAGTTTCTGTGGGTCAGGACGTTGGGAATGCTGTCGCTGGGTAGTTCTGGCTCTGGGTCTCTCATGAGGTTGCAGTCATGATATCGGTTGGAGGTGCAGCCCTCAAAAGGCTACACTGGGTGTGAAAGACCCCCACTTCCAAGGTAGCTCACTCACATGGACATTGGCAGAAGGCCTCAATACTTCCCCATGGGACCTCTCCAAAAAGCTGCTTGAGTGTCCTCACAGCATGCAGCTGGCTTCCCCCAGAGCAAACGATCCAAGAGAGCCAGACAGAAGCCACAGCTTTTAGCCTAGTCTCAAAAGTCATACTCTACTCAGTGTGGAAGGGAACTACCCAAAGCTGAGAGTAATGGGGGCAGGGGTTTTTAGGAGCCATCCTGGAGGCTGGCTACAGAGCAGAAGATGGTTCAGTCAATGGAGGAGGACACAAAGGAACTGAAAATGTTGTATCCACACTCCTCATATCCACTTCTACCTTCTTTTGCTTACAAAGTAAACTCTGGTCAACAGGGAAAGCTGCTCACTTATGTAGGCTTTCCAAGAAGAAAAATATATCCTCTCCCTCCCATTCTCTGTCTCTCTGTATAGGCTCCGAATGGTTGGCCAATATGGCTCTTCTATCTAAGATAAAAAAGTCTTCACTTAACAGCAAATCCCAGGAATAATTTTTTATATAGTTCTTTGAAATCCATGTATAAATGCTATAAACAAATGCATTCCACTTTGGGAGGCTGAGGTGGGCGAATCGTTTGAACCCAGAGGTTAGAGACCAGCCCACCATAGAATACCACGTGGCCAAAAATAAAGGATGAGTGGGGGGGATTCAAGATGGCCGAATAGGAACAGGGCTGGAGTGCAGTTCCCAGTGAGAACAACGCAGAGGGTAAGTGAACACCGCATTTCCAAACGAGTTATTGCTGCCCATAGACCAGGATATTCCCGGCCTGAAAAGTGCCACAAGTTTCTAGTATGACTGTTTCAGCTGGCACAGCAGGTCTCTGCACAGAAACTCACACGAATCTGGGTGGTTGTTTCAACTGAATGCCTGGTAGACAGAGCCACCCATTCAACTGAAAGTGGGCTGAAACAGGGAGCCAGGTCATCTGGCTTGGCGAGTCCCACCCCCACAAAGGCCAGCAATCTGAAACACTCTGGATTGAGAGTTTCACAGCAAGTGCAGCTGGACCTGGGAAGGTCCAGCTCTGCTGGGGGAAGGGCGTCCGCCATTACTGAGGCAGTCTGCCACTACGGAGGCAATTCGCCATTACTGAGGCAGACCACCATTACCGAGGCAGTTCTAACTATACTTCTATAAGCAAAACCACAAGGAAGTTAACACAGCAGCTGGGCAGAGCCCACAGCAGCTCAGCAAAACCTCTGCTGGCAGACTGTGACTAGGCTAACTCATTGCTGGACAGGGCAGCTCTGAAAAAAGGCAGTATCACATCAGGAACTTATAAATAAAGCCCACCTTCCCAGGACAGAGCACGTGGGGAAAAAAAGGCAGTTATGAGTTCTGCTGCAGCAGACTTAAACGTGCCTGCCTAGCAGCTCTGAACATAATAATGGACCTCACAGCTCAGCACTTGAGCTCCCATAAGGGACAGACCATCCCTTCAAGCAGCTTCCTGACCCCTGCATTTCCAAAGAGTCACCTCATAGAGGAGAGCTCAGACTGATATCTGGTGGATATCCTTCTGGGACAAAGATAACAGAAGAAGAAACTGGCAGCAACTCTTACTGTTCTGCAGCCACCACAGGTGATCCCCAGGCAAGCAGAGTCTGGAGTGGACATCCAGCAGTACTACAGAAGACGGGCCTGATTATTAGAAGAAAAACTAAAAAACAGTAAGAAATAACTTCATCATCAACCAAAAGGATGTCCACTCAGAGACCCCATCCAAAAGTCACCAAATACAAAGACCACAGGTAGATAAATCCACAAAGATGGGAAGAAACCAGAGCAAAAAGGATGAAAACACCCAAAACCAGAATGCCTCTCCTCCTCCAAGGGATCACAACTCATCACCAGCAAAGGAAAAAAGCTGGATGAAGAATGAGTCTGATGAATTGACAGAAACAGGCTTCAGTAAGTGGGTAATAACAAACTTCTCTGAGCTAAAAAACATGTTCTAACCCAATGCAAAGAAACTAAGAACCTTGAAAAAAGGTTTGACGAAATGCTAATGAGGAAAAACAGCTTAGAGAAGAATGTAAATGACTTAATGGAGCTGAAAAACACAACATGTGAACTTCACAAAGCATACACAAGTTTCAGTAACTGAATTGACCAAGCAGAAGAAAGGATACCAGAGATTGAAGATCAACTCAATGAAATAAAAGGAGAAGGCAAGATTAGAGAAAAAAGAGTGAAAAGAAATGAACAAAGCCTCCAAGAAATATGGGATTATGTGAAAAGACCTAATCTGCATTTGATAGGTGTACCTGAATGTGACAGAGAAAGTGAATCGAAGCTGGAAAACACTCTTCAGGATATTATCCAGAACTTCCCCAACCTAGCAAGGCAGGCCAATATTCAAGTCCAGGAAGTACAGAGAACACTAAAAAGATAGAGCAGCTTCCTCAAGAAGAGCAATCCCAAGGCACATAATCTTCAGATTCACCAGAGTTGAAATGAAGGAGAAAATGCTAAGGGCAGCCAGAGAGAAATGTTGAGTTACTCATAAAGGGAAGCTCATCAGACTCACAGCGGATCACTTGGCAGAAACCCTGCAAGCCAGAAGAGAGTGGGGGGTCAACATTCAACATCCTTAAAGAAAAGGATTTTAAACCTAGAATTTCATATCCAGCCAAACTAAGCTTCATAAGCGTAAGAGAAATAAAATCCTTTATGAACAAGGAATTGCTGAGAGATTTCATCACCACCAGGACTGCCTTACAAGAGCTCCTGAAAGAAGTGGTAAACATGGAAACGAACAACCAGTACCAGCCACTCCAAAAATATACCAAATGGCAAAGAGCATCAACACAATGAAGCAACTGCATCAACTAATGGGCAAAACAATCAGCTAGCATCAAAATGGCAGGATCAAATTCACACATAAAAATATTAACCCTAAATATAAATGGGCTAAATGCCCCAATCAAAAGACACAGACTGGCAAATTGGATAAAAAGTCAAAACCACATCGGTATGCTGTATTCAGGAAACCCATCTCACATGCAAAGACACACATAGGCTCAAAGTAAAGGGATGGAGTAAGAGTTACCAAGCAAATGGAGAGAAAAAAAAAATAAGCAGGAGTTGCAATTCTCGTGTCTGATAAAATAGATTTTATACCAACAAAGATGAAAAGAGACAAAGAAGGGCAGTACATAATGGTAAATGGATCAATGCAACAAGAAGAGCTAGCAATCCTAAATATATATGCACCTAATACAGGAGCACCCAGATACATAAAGCAAGTTCTTAATGACCTACAAAGAGACTTAGACTCCCACACAATAATAATGGGAGACTTTAACACTCCACTGTCAATATTAGACAGATCAATGAGACAGAAAATTAACAAGGATATCCAGGACTTGAACTCAGATCTGGACCAAGCAAACCTAATAGACATTTAAGAACCCCAAATCCATAGAATATACAATCTTCTCAGCACCACAACACACCTACTCTAAAATTGACCACCTAATTGGAAGTAAATCACTCCTCAGCAAATGCAAAAGAACAGAAATCATAACAAACAGTCTCTCAGACCACAGTGCAATCAAATTAGAACTCAGGATTAAGAAACTAACTCAGAACTGCACAACTTCATGGAAACTGAACAACTGGCTCTTGAATATTGACTGGATAAACAATGAAATGAAGGCAGAAAAAAGGTGTTCTTTGAAACCAACAAGAATGAAGATACAATGTATCAGAATCTCTGGGACACATTTAGAGCAGTGTCTAGAGGAAAATTTATACCAATAAATGCCCACATGAGAAGCAAGGAAAGATCTAAAATCGATGTCCTATCATCAAAATTGAAAGAGCTAGAGGAGCAAGATAAAACAAACAAACAAACAAACAAACAAACAAAAAAAAGAACTCAAAATCTAGCAGAAGACAAGAAGCAACTAAGAGAGCAGAACTGAAGGAGACAGAGACACAAAATACTCTTCAAAAAATCAATAAAACCAGGAGCTGGTTTTTTGAAAAGATCAACAAAATAGACTGCTAGCCAGATTAAAAGAAAAGAGAGAATAATCAAATAGATGCAATAAAAAATGATAAAGGGGATATCACCACAGATTCCACATAAATAAAAACTATCATCAGAGATTACTACAAAGAACTCTATGCACACAAACCAGTAAACCTGGAAGAAATGGATAAATTGCTGGACACTTCCACCCTCCCAAGCCTAAACCAGGAAGAAGTCGAAACCCTGAATAGACCAATAACAAAGGCTGAAGTTGAGGCAGCAATTAATAGCCTAACAACCAAAAAAAAAAAAAAAAAAAAAAAAGCCCAGGTCCAGATGGGTTCACAGCCACATTCTACCAGACATACAAAGAGGAGCTGGTTCCACTCCTTCTGAAACTATTCCAAACAATCCAAAAGGAGGGAATCCTTCCCAAATCATTTTATGAGAGCAATATCATCCTGATACCAAAACCCGGCAGAGACTCAACAAGAAAAGAAAACTTCAGGCCAATAACCATGATGAATATAAATGCAAAAACCTTCAATAAAATACTGGCAAACCAATTGCAACAACACATCAAAAAGCTTATCCATCACGATCAAGTAGGCTTCATCCTGGGGATGCAAAGCTAGTTCAACATATGCAAGTCTATAAACGTAATTCACCACGTAAACAGAACCAAAGAAAAAACCACATGATTATCTCAATAGATGCAGAGAAGGCTTTTGACAAAATTCAGTGGCCCTTTATGCTAAAAGCTCTCAATAAACTAGATATTGATGGAACGTATCTCAAAATAATAAAAGCTATTTATGATGAACCCACAGCCAATATCATACTGAATGGGCAAAAACTGGAAGCATTCCCTTTGAAATCTGGCACTAGACAAGGATGCCTTCTCTCACCACTCCTATTCAATATATTATTAGAAGTTCTAGCCAGAGCAATCAGGCAAGAAAAAGAAATAAAGAGTATTCAATTAGGAAAGGAGGAAGTCAAATTGTCTCTATTTGCAGACAACATGATTGTATATTTAGAAGACGCCATTGTCTCAGCTCCAAATCTCCTGAAACTGATAAGCAACTTCAGCAAAGTCTCAGGATACAAAATCAATGTGCAAAAATCACAAGCACTCCTATACACCAATAACAGACTTAAAGAGAGCCAAATCAAGAACGAACTGCCATTCACAATTGCTACAAAGAGAATAAAATACCTAGGAATACAACTAACAAAGAATGTAAAGGACCTCTTCAAGGAGAACTACCAACCACTGCTCAACAAAATAAGAGAGGACACAAACAGATGGAGAAATATTCCATGCTCATGGTTAGGAAGAATCAATATCGTGAAAATGGTCATACTTCCCAAAGTAATTTATAGATTCAATGCTATCCCCATCAAGCTACCTGTGACCCTCTTCACAGAACTGGAAAAAAACACCTTAAACTTCATATGGAACCAAAAGAGAGCCCACATAGCCAAGACAATTCTAAGAAAGAAGAACAAAGCTGGAGGCATCATGCTACCTGACTTCAAACTATACTACAAAGCTATAGTAATTAAAACAGCATGGTACTGGTACCAAAACAGAAATATAGACCAATGGAACAGAACAGAGGCCTCAGAGGTAATGCCACACATCTACAACCATCCGATCTTTGACAAACCTGATAAAAATAAGCAATGGGGAAAGGATTCCCTGTTTAATAAATGGTGTTGGGAAACTGGTGAGCCATGCAGAAAGCAGAACCTGGACCCCTTTCTGACACCTTACACTAAAATTAACTCCAGATGGATTAAAGACTTAAACATAAGGCCTAACACCATAAAAACCCTAGAAGAAAACCTGGGCAAAGCCATTCAGGACATAGGCATAGGCAAGGACTTCATGGCTAAAACACCAAAGCATTGGCAACAAAAGCCAAAATAGACAAATGGAATCTAACGAAACTCCAGAGCTTCTGTACAGTGAAAGAAACAATCATTTGAGTGAACCAGCAACCAACAGAATGGGAAAAAATTTTTGCAATCTACCCATCTGACAAAGGGCTAATATCCAGAATCTACAAAGAACTAAAACAGATTTACAAAAACAAACAAACCCATTCAAAAGTGGGCGAAGGACATGAACAGACACTTTTAAAAAGAAAACATTTATTAGCCCAACAAACATATGATAAAATGCTCATCATCACTGGTCATTAGAGAAATGCAAATCAAAACCACACTGAGATAGCATCTCACGACAGTTAGAATGGCAATCATTAAAAAATCTGGAGACAACAGATGCTGGAGAGGATGTGGATAAATAGGAACACTTTTACACTGTTGTTACAAGTGTAAATTAGTTCAACCCTTGTGAAAGACAGTGTGGCAATTCCTCAAGGATGTAGAAATAGAAATTCCATTTGACCCAGTAATTCCATTACTGGGTATATATCCAAAGGATTATAAATCATTCTATTATAAAGCCACATGTACACATATGTTCATTGTGGCACTGTTTACAATGGCAAAGATCTGGAACCAACTCAAATGCCCATCAATGATAGACTGGACAAGGAAAATGTGGTACATATACACCATGGAATAGTATGCAGCCATAAAAAAATCGATGAGTTCGTGTCCTTTGCAGGGACATGGATAAATCTGGAAACCATCATTCTCAGCAAACTGACAAAAGGACAGAAAAACAAACACCACATGTTCTCACTCACAGGTGGGTGTTGAACAATGAGAAACATGGACACAGGGAGTGGGGCAGCACACACTGGGGTCTGTTGTGGGGGAATAGGGGCAGGACAATGGGGGGTAGGGAAGTTGGGGAGGGATAACTTGGGGAGCAATGCCAGATATAGGTGATGGGGGGATGGAGGCAGCAAACCACATTGCCATGTATGCACCTATGCAACAATCCTGTATGTTTTGCACTGTACCCCAGAACCATGGTTGAAGAAGGAAACTATCATTCTCAGCAAACTAACACAAGGACAGAAAGCCAAACACCACATGTTCTCACTGATAAGTGGAAGTTGAACAATGAGAACACATGGACACAGGGAGGGGAGCATTACACACTGGGGCTTGTCAGGGTGTGGTGGCCTAGAGGAGGAATAGCATTAGGAGAAGTACCTAATGTAGATGACGGATTGATGGGTACAGCAAACCACCATGGCACGTGGATACCTATGTAACAAACCTGCATGTTCTCCACATGTATCCCAGACTTAAAGTATAATTAAAAAAAACAAAACAACTCTTCACTTAGTCCGACGTTTTGTCCCAAGAAAACTGCCCACGGTAATTGACATGCCCAGACTGTTGAGTGGTGGATTTGGCATGACCTCTCTCTCTGCTTGGGTATATGTACAATGGTGAGTTTTCCTTCCTCTTGTCTTCTTTCTTGTGCCCTGGTCCAAGTCCATGGCCACACCTTTTACTACCTTCCCCAATAACTTGTTGCTGTCCCCAAGTGCTAAGTGTTTACCGAGAAGACTGTGAAAACACCTCTTCTAAGGAGGCTGCTTTGTGCTTTATCAGTCTAGTTGACACATTCTGCCTGTATCTATATTTCCTGTTTTTCATAACAGAACTTTCAAGCTGGGCTATCTGTCTTAACTCAGCATTTATTCTCATTCTGTTTGTTGCATGTTTCTGGATATTTCTCAAGAGCATTGTCTGAAATGTGTAGGCATGCAACCTGAAAAAGAACCTGTTCCTATAAATGGTCAATAACAACAGCTTTGCTGCTCTCCATTATCCCCACCCAGACTCACTTATTCCCTCTAACGAGTGTTTGCCATATCAATGCAACACCATCCATTTTGCTCCCAACCAGGACACTGTTTCCTGGTGTTTTACAAAACAAGACATTATTCAAAGCCCAAAACCAGCACGGAATACCAATAAGGAAGAGGTAACCTGGCAAGAGCAAACTGTCTCTTATGTCTGAGGTCAGTTCCAAATCTTCCAGGGAGATTTGTAGTGCAAGGTGCAGAGATTTTGTTGAACAACCCATCATTAATGTTAATAAGAATCTGACATCATGACCCCTTTTCCAGAAAATTCTGGTGTCCATCAGGACATGTTCAGGGGAAAATATACCTTACCATCTACCTTCCTGCCCATGAGACCAAAATTCATTACTGCCATCCTGGAGCCTAGAATTTTTTTTAACTTGTTAATGCTGCCTAGGACGGCAAAATAATGCCTCTGGCAACACTGTATATTTGCTGTTGCCATCTTCACTGATAAATTGCCCAATTTTCTTAGCAAATTCAGCAACAATAACAGTTTTCTGCTAGCAAAATAACCTTCCATTTCATTTTTTAAAAATGGGCTGGAATGGAACGGGGTGAAAGAGGTTTCATGTCTCCTACCAAGCCAAGTTCGTAATTTTTAGTTTTCACTAGCCGTGTGTGGGGACTGGTTTTTCATTCCTGATAAATAAAAGTGCTACATTTTACATTTAGACTATTGCTGTCCTCAGACTGCTGGCTAAATAATTTCGATAGGAAAAATCTATTGGAACACTTTATATGTTCATGGGGAATACAGCAGATTTTTTTTGGCTTGCCTGACACACATTCTCCCATAATCTGGTAGCAGCGCCCCACCTTTTTCGTGGCTGAGATTCTGAGTGGTTGTGTCCAGTAGCACGCTTCATGGAAACTGTTGCCTTTAGTCCACCAAAAATGAGAGAAGCGTTTTGAAGGAAAGATCTGGATGAAGGGAACAATCTGATTTCAACACTGGTGGTCAGTGTCTGCCAACAAAGAGGCAGGAGAATGAGGATGGAAAGAGACAGTAAACTGTCACAGTCCCAGTGTTCATCATGATCCATCCCTGATACCACCATAGAGCCAAAGAGTGAAATTTGGTGTGACCCGAATTGAAACCAAGAGGCAAATGAAAGCAAGAATCATGACCCATCACCAAGGGGAGACCACTTGTATGCAGTTGACGATGCCTGCCCGCAGAGATCCCAGGGCAGGCAAAATCACAATGTACAACTTATGGCCGGGCGCAGTGGCTCATACCTGTAATCCCAGCACTTTGGAAGTCCATGGTGGGCTGATCATGAGGTCAAGAGATTGAGACCATCCTGGCCAAACCCTCGTCTCTACTAAAAAACACAAAAATTAGTTGGGCGTGGTGGCACATGCCTGTAATCCCAGGTACTCGGGAGGCTGAGGCATGAGAATCGCTTGAATCCTGGAAGCAGAGGTTGCAGTGAGACAAGATCGTGCCGTTGCACTCCAGCCTGGCTAAAGCGCAAGACTCTGTCTCAAAAATAAAATAAAATAAAATAAAAATAAATGTATAACTTACACAAGCCACCACCAACCAGACCCTGATGGTGAAGTAATTTTCTGGTAAACTGAAAACCAAGACATTCAAACTCTGTGCCTTGCCTGCACTCAATCTCCAATACCCCTAATTTAGCTTCGATTCTAATGTTCAAGCCCAGGATCGCTGGGAAGCCAAATCCCTCCTTGGCAGTGTCCGTGGCTTCTTCCCAGTTCCTACTTGAATGTGGACATCTGGGAAGACTCATATCTATAGCAAGATGTGCAATATGGTGTAGGTAGTGCAGTGCAGGTGCCTCTGGGACTGTGCCGACTCCATACCTCTCCCTGCAAGGTGGGCACGTTGGCTAGATCACTGATCTTCCTGTGCCTCAGTCTCCTCATCTTCAGAAGTCTAAGAGTCCCATCTGGTTCCTGGGGTTTCATGGCTTGAGTAAGACTGGGTATATAAAGGGGCCTCGTGCAGAGCAAGTACTTCTTGACGTGAGGTTCCATTTTCCCTTTTTCCAGTCTCTAAGAACTCAATTCAAGTGTGTTTCATGTATCAAAAGAGCTAAAAAGATTCTTAAAGTTGGTGCCGAAATTCTTTTGGACAATTAAAACACGAACATAAAGACATACGTTTGAACACCTCATAGTTTTTTTAGCTTGACTTTTTTCCACCATGTCCCTCCAACCCAAAAAGCATGTGGAGTGGACGCTTGTGGTTTCTTGGCCAGCCAAGTATCCACTCTCCTGTCTTCGGTGGTAGCCTCTTGGCCTCTGTTATAGGAACACCCCTCCCTTCCTCTCAGGCCATATTGCTCAGGAGAAGCTAAGCCAAACTACCCTTGAATCCAGAGAAGAGCACGTGATTCATGCCTGGGCTTGGAAACTGGCTCAGGCGTGGACATTTGACGCAAGCAGGCCAATGAAACTCAAACCAGGAAGCTTGCTGGTACAGTCAAGACAGAGAAGCTTATGTTCTATTGGAGGTGCTAAACCTGGAGCTTCTGGGAGCCATCACGAGAGGCCGAATCACCTGAGAGTGGACTTAACATAGAAGAAAACTTAGGTCGAGTGAGGCTGAGTCCTGGTATCATCATTTGAATTCCTGGATCCAACTGAGGCTGATGTAAGGTCTATTTGTTTTGTTCTTTTTGCTTTTTGGATACATGAATTAAGCATTTCTTTTTCCATCTTTATATTAATATGTTCAACCCATTTATGTCTTACATTACAAATTTTTTCCCTTGTAGAATGTATATAATTGGGTTGTTTAAAAAATCCACTCTGCTAATCTTTCTACTGTTTGATTAGAGTGTGTAATCCATTTACATTGAACATAATGCCTAATAGCATAGGATTGACGTCTCCCATTTTGCTATTTCTTTTTCTGTATATCTTGTGTTTTTTGTTCTTCCATTACTAACTTCTTTTGTGTTAAATAGATATTTTCTACTTACCATTTTATTTTCCTAGTTGTTTCTTTAACAAAATGTTTTAAGTTATTTTCTTAGTGGTTGCCCTGGGGATTGCAATTAGCATCTTAACTTAAAACAATTTAATTCAAATTAATGCTAAATTAATTTTAACAGTATATAGAAACTTTGCTTCAAACAAAGCACAATACCATCCCTCCTCCTTTGTGCTGTTAATGTCATACAAATTACATTTTATGCATTGTAAGTCGACAGTTTTATCATAATCACTTTATATATTTATGTATTTATTTATTTTGAGATGAAGTCTTGCTCTGTCACCCAGGCTGGCATGCAGTGGTGCAATCTCGGCTCACTGCAACCTCCACCTCCCGGGTTCAAGCCATTCTCCTGCCTCAGCCTCTCGAGTAACTGGGACTACAGGCGTGTGCCACCATGCCCGGCTAATTTTTTGTATTTTTAGTAGAGACAGGGTTTCACCGTGTTAGCCAGGCTGGTCTCGATCTCCTGATGTCATGATCCACCTGCCCCGGCCTCCCGAAGTGCTGGGATTACAGGTGTGAGCCACTGCACACAGCCTGTAGTTATTTTTAAAATCAGATAGAAGGAATTACAAAAATATATTTATACTGTCTTATATGTTTACTAATGTAGGTACCTTTATTGCTGTGAATCAATAGTTTCTTCTCTTTTTTTAAAAAAATTTATTTTTAAGTTCGGGGGTACACGTGCAGGATGTGCAGGTTTGGTACACAGGAAAGCATGTGACATGGTGGTTTGCTGTACCTATCAACCCAGCACCTAGGTATTAAGTCCAACATGCATTAGCATTTTTCTTAATGCTCTCCCTCCTCCACCCCGCTCCCTGACAGGCCCCACTGTGTGTTGTTCCCCTCCCTGTGTCCATGTGTTCTCATTGTTCAGCTCCCGCTTGTAAGTGAGAATATGCAGTGTTTGGTTTTCTGTTCCTGCATTAGTTTGCTGAGGATAACGGCTTCCAGTTCCATCCACGTCTTCTCTTTTCTTTCTCATAAAAACTTGAAGCTCAATTCCTTGTAACTCAAAGTGTCCTGTGTGATATCTCATGTCATGAGGAGCCACTGCAATGGGCATTGGGTACAGTGCAGAGTGAGCTGTCTCTTCTACAAACCTGTCTTTCTGCTTTTGGGGCCAGGGACATTTTTTGTGAAGTTGTGTTGCTTGCCGACAGGGATATGTTCTGAAAAATATGTTGTTAGGTGACTTCATCATTGTGTAAACGCCATAGAGTGTGCTTCCACAAATCTAAATGGTATAGCTTCCTATTTACCTGAACTGTGTGGCGTAGCCTCCCGTGTGTGCCTAAGCTGTAAATCTGTACTGAATGCTGCAGTGAATTGTAACCTAATGGTGAGGATTTGTGTGTAGCTAAACATACCTCAATACAGAAAAGGTACAGAAAAAATACGGTATTATAATATTATGGGACTACTGTTGCATATGTGGTCTGTTGCTGACCAAAATGTCATTATGTGGTGTGTAACTGTATAATGGATTACAGAAGACACTTTTTATTTGGCCTAATCAGGGTCCTTTAATTCAGGGGAGCAGAATTTGAATAACCGACCTGTGGTGGAGTAAAGCTGGCACAAGTTCTTTTCTACTCAGCCTATTGAGTCCAAGTTCCTCCCCATGACAAGACTGGCCTCCATGACTTGCTTGGCCATCAGAATGCGGCAGAAGTCATGTTCTGGAATTTCCGAGGTTAGGTCTCAAGAGACCTTGAGGTTTGGGCCTGGGTCTCCTGGAATGCTCGCTCTGGGAGCCCTGAGCTACCATTTGAGTCCTGCTACCTTGGTTCTGTGTGAGGGGAAGCTATGCAGGTGCTCCAAGTGACAGATACAGCAGAACCCAGACTTGTAGCCATCACTGTCAAGCGACTTGTGAGTGAAGCTGCCCTGGACCCTTCATGCCAGCTCATCTGTCAGCTGAATAGCAGCAAATGACCTCTGCATATGAGACAGGAAAAATGTTCATCCTAGCCTTGTTGGATTCCTGACCCACAAAATCGTGAGATATAATATAATAAACACTGGTTGCTGGAAGCCACTGTGTACGGGGTACACAGCTTGTTATGCAGCAACATGCATGTAACAAGGTGATATGACGCCATTCATCTGGCCCAAGCAGAAAAGACCACTAGAAATAATTTAGACTAGGCTGGGTGCAGTGGCTCATGCCTGTAATCCCAGCAGTTTGGGAGGCTGAGGGGGGTGGATCACCTGAGGTCAGGAATTTGAGACCAGCCTGACCAATATGATAAAATCCTGTCTCTACTAAAAATGCCAAAAAAAAAAAAAAAAAAAAAAGCCAGGCGTGGAGGCATGCACCTGTAGTCCCAGCTATTCAGGAGGCTGAGACAGGAGAATTGCTTGAACCCAGGAGACGGAGGTTGCAGTTGGTGGAGATTGCGGCACTGCACTCCAGCCTGGGTGACAGAACGAGACTCTGTCTCAAAAAAAGAAAGAAAGAAAGAAAAAGAAAGGAAGAAAGGAAAAGGAAAGGAAGGGAAGGGGAAAGGGAAAGGGAAAGGGAGGGGAGGGGAGAGGAGGGAAGGGGTGGGGAGGGGAGAGGGAAAGGGAAAGGGAGGGGAAGGGAGGGGAGGGGAGGGAAGGGAAGGGAGGGGAGGAGAAGGGGAAGGGAGGGAAGGGGAGGGGAGGGGAGAGGGAAAGGGAGGGGAAGGGAGGGGAGGGAAGGGAAGGGAAGGGAAAGGAAGGGAAGGGAAAGGGAGGGAAGGGGAAGGGAGGGGAGGGGAAGGGAGGGGAGGGAAAATGAGGGGAGGGGAGGTGAGGGGAGGGGAGGTGAGGGGAGTGGGGAAGGGGAGGGGAGGGAAGGGAAGGGAAAGGAAAGGAAAGGAAGAGAAAGGGAGAGAAGGGGAGGGAAGGGTAGGGGAGGGGAGGGGAGGAGAGGGAAAGGAAGGGAAGGGAAAAATCATTTAGACTAGGGGTCTCAAACTCAAATCCCAGTAAGTGCTATCTAAACAGGTCATATAAGTGAATGACTGATCTGAAGGAAAGGGGAGGACTTGTGTGAACCAGAGAGCATATGTTATGTCTGCAGAGAAAGGCTGATTATTTCTCTAGGGAAATGCAAACCTAGTGTTTCCAGACTTTTCAAGAGCAGTCAGATTTAATGCAAAAACCTGAATGTTTAACTGTTGAGGACTAATTAATAAAAATTGTAACACAACTTTGCAAGCAAGTAACAGACACCTGCAGTCTGTGCTTTCTCCCCAGCTACTAGTTTCTGATCTCGGATCTGGCTCAACTCCCTCAATTACAGATGACAAAACAGTAGTCCGGGGAGGGAATGTGCCTTGCTCAAGAACGTTAATCCGCTGTGGATTAACGTTCTGAAAAATCCCGGTGCACAGGTCTCTGCCTCCTGGCTCAGGGCTTTCGTCACTGTTCCACACTACTTGGTCAAGACAGAATTCCCAGGCAGGTGGTCTTCCTAGGGCTCCTTAGGTTTAACTGAAGTGAAAATGATACGTCCTAAGGGTCCCTCCAAGCTCTCAGAATGAAACTTCCCAGAATGAGTAGAACTGAAGCCTGGGACTACTGGGACTGCCTCGGTCACCATGGGATGGGGCAGGGGAGATTTCTCTGACTCCACACCAGGGCTTCACTGAGAATAGCAGGATGTTTTTTTCTGTTTTATTTATGCTTGCTAGTAACAGTGAGGTGTACCCCACATTTTTATGGTAAGGGAAGTCATATAAACTGATTCCTGAAAGACTCTTGGGCTGAGGATGGTGCCTGGATTTCATCTCATTTTTTAATATAGAATTGATTACAGAACATCAGTTGGAAATAGTCGTAGTATATATCAAAAGCTTGAGAGAGCATAATTAAAAAGAAGAACACACAGTTTGCCAGCTCTAAGGACTATATTGCTAATAATCATCACTAACATTTATTGAGTGCTTACTCTAGGCCAGCAACTGTTTTAGAAGCAACTTATAGAAATATGCTAATCTTAATAGAGCAATTCCAGTAAGGTAGAGCTGGGCTGGTTGAGGAAACTTCACAAGGAGGAGACTGATGAGGTGGGATTAAAGTGAGATAGGAGACCGGCAGGACTTGTTTTCTGTTCATGACCCTGCTGACTAATGAAGGATCTGGTTCAGACAAGACAAAGTAAAGAAACTGGGAGAAACCAGCAGATGGCAAAAAAGCAATTCCCAGCTGCCCTCTTGCTCATTAGCATAAGACACACCCATCAGCACCATGACAGTTTACAAATGCCATGGCAACAACCCTGAAGCCACCACCCCTTTCCATAGCAATGATCCCAGAAGTTAAAGCTCCTTTCCTGGAAAGTTCTAAATAACCCATTCCTCAATTTGCATTAACCCACCCCTTAATTTGCATGTAATTAAAAGTGAGTTTAAGTGACTACAAATACAGTTGCCAAGAGCTTGGAAATTGTCAGTCCTGGGCCCACTGCCTATGAGTTATCCCTGCTCCAAAGCAGCGTATTGTTCAACAGATTGCTGTCTCACACCACCAGCTCACCCTTGAATTCTTTCCCGGGTCATACGGTTTGGCTGTGTCCCCACCCAAATCTCATCTTGAATTATAGCTCCCACAATTTCCATGTGTCATGGGAGGGACCCTGTGAGAGGTAACTGAATCACGGGAGTGGGTCTTTCCCATGCTGTTCTCCTGATAGTGAATAAGTCTCATGAGATCTGATGGTTTTATAAAGAGGAGTTTCCCTGCACAAGCTCTCTCTTTGCCTTCCACCATCCATGTAAGACGTGACTTTGCTCCTCCTTACCTTCCACCATGATTGTGAGGCCTCCCCAGCCATGTGGAACTGTGAGTCCATTAAACCTCGTTCCTTTATAAATTACCCCGTCTTGGGTATGCCTTTATTAGCAGCATGAGAACAGACTAGTACACTGGTCAAAGCCCAAAACTCTCCCAGGCTAAGCGCCCCCAACAAAAGGACTTTAGAATCAAGGTTATAAGATCCTGAAACAATATTCTATATCTGACAGAATGAAGTTCTCTCAGTGGGGTTAATTAAAATGTTAGCCTCTATTAGGTTTGAAACATACAAGTGGACTAATTGTTGGTGAACAGACAGAGGGGAGAAAATCTGCCTCCTGCACAGGAGGAAAGCTTCCAGGACCCAGGTCTGTATGGGGGAAATCTAGGGCCTCCCTCTTTAAATCACAAACAGCCTCTATTCTTAGTTCCTTGTCCTAGTGGCCAGGAATTCTGGTGAAAAAACAAGAGAAACCAATGCAGTTTACTCCTCTCTCTTACAAAGAATAAAAGAGCACAGCTATTTAGCATTTGGTGAAACTGTGGGAGAACAATAATCTTCAAAGCTAAAAGTCTCCTCTTGCTTTCCCAAGAGGAGAGCTTGAACCCGGGAGGCGGAGGTTGCAGTGAGCCAAGATCACAGCACCACTGCACTCCAGCCTGTGTGACAGAGTGAGACTCCATCTTAAAAGAAAAAAAACACACATCTTTTTTTCTTTTAAAATACCCCATCTCAGGTATGCCTTTATCAGCAGTGTGAAAATGGACTAATGCAGAGTAATAAAAGTCCTCTTGCTTTCCCAAGAGGAGACTTTTAGGAGAGTATCTTAGGCTGCTGGCCTCAGTGTCAAGCAGGTCCCTCCCAGGAATGTTTTTAGTTTCTCTTGTCTTCATTTATGTTGACCCCTTCCTGGCTACATGCAGGGAATGCACAATTCTGGATATACCTGGATGGTGACTTCAAGGGCAAGGTGAAGAAATAGGTGGGCTTCATTTGTGCACCCACCCCCCGCCAGTCACCACCCCTCTTGGCAGTGCTGGCTTTAGTCATGTCTTAAGCCCTCAGTTCAGAAGAGGCCAGCAAATAAACTAATTCTACTTAAATTATAATTATCTTAATGTCTTATTACTCTGCGTTAGTCCATTTTCACACTGCTGATAAAGGCATACCTGAGATTGGGTAGTTTATAAAGAAAAAAACGTGTGTGGTTTTTTTCTTTTAAGATGGAGTCTCACTCTGTCACCCAGGCTGGAGTGCAGTGGTGCTGCGATCTTGGCTCACTGCAACCTCTGCCTCCCGGGTTCAAGCAATTATCCTGCCTCAGCCTCCTGAGCAGCTGGGACTACAGGTGTGTGCCACCACACCCGGCTAAATTTTTGTATTTTTAGTAGAGATGGGGTTTCACTGTGTTAGCCAGGAGTGTCTTGATCTCCTGACCTCATGATCTGCCTGCCTCAGCCTTCCAAAGTGCTGGGATTACAGGTGTGAGCCACCTCACCTGGCTGAAAAAAAAGTTTAATGGACTAACAGTTCCATGTGGCTGGGGAGGCTTCACAATCGTGGTGGAAAGTGAAAGGCACGTCTTACATGGTGGCAGACAAGAGAGAGGGAGAGCCAAGTGAAAGGGGTTTCCCCTTATAAAACCATCAGATATCATGAGACTTATTCACTACCATGAGAACAGAATGGGGGAAGCCACCCCCATGATTCAATCATCTCCCACTGGGTCCCTCCCACAACATGAGGAAATTATGGGAGCTATAATTCAAGCTGAGATTTGGGTGGGGACATAGCCAAACCATATCGCTTTCCCAGGAATATTGGACCCTGTGAGAGGGATGACAGCTAGGAAAGGGGAATGCTGAACTCAAAGGCAGACTCACTGTTGCTGGATTCCAGGTCCCAGTGAGGAAATGGGATTTCTGTGGGGTTAAACAGCAGTGACAATTTTCGCAAGGCCCCCAAACGTACAAGCACCACAGCCACAGATAAAAAGTTCAACCATACTGCCTGGTTATGGCAGGCAGACCATGGCTCAGCGTCCAGACATTCTAGGTTTGAGCCTGGCCTCTGTCCTTAGCATGCTATGTGGGCTCAGGAAAGTTCTTTCACATTTCTGAGACTTGGCTTTCAGAAGGAAAGATGGCTATAAACTGCCTATCTTGAAGATATTTTATGCTTTAATGAGATCAAATTTGTGATTAGCTCAGACTTGCCCAAATGTTCTTGGTGAACTGGAAAATGCCATGGGAAAGGGAAGTATCTCTGTTTTCCTAAGGAGACTCTTTTCTGATTTTCTGACCAAAAGATCCTGATGAGGAAGGGACTCCTTATCTTCTTCGGTCACCTGTGGGACTTCTGGTTGATGTGTGGGGATGAAGAGGTGTGCTGGACAGTGACTTAAAGGACATTAGGGGAAAGATTGTCATAGAGGAAGAGAGGGGTGTCCCAGGCCTGCAGTAAGTGCTGAGTGACCAGGGCACAGGCTCACAGACATGCCTGGGGAACCTTGTTTGCATTCTAAGATGAGTCTGGTGCTGGTGACCTTGGAAGGCTGAGCAGAGCCAGAGAGAGAAGCCAACAACTTCAGGGAGTGAACAGCCCCAAGCCTGGATCCTCACTGCCTTGCTCAAGCTCCCAGCTGCTGCCAGGCTACGTGTAGGGCCTGCCAGCCAGGCTGAGCACACTTGCCCATGTGAATGAGAGAAGCATCAAACAATGCCCAGTGTCAGGGGGCAGCTTCATGGAGCTGGGCAAGCCCAGGTATTCTGCATGGGAGTTGGTTAGAAAACCCAGAGGGGAACCATGTGTCTCAGGGTTCTTGGCCAGATGGTGTCTTGTGGGTTATAAGTGCCCTTTGCTACCTGTCAGAATGGTGATGCCATACCAATGCATAGATACAGTGCCAGCTGACCAGGCTCAGGGCTTGGGCATCCAAATACCCTCCAGGATCAGAAATTCAGGAGCTGGAAAGAAGCCCCCACTAATTGATTGGAGCTGGTGGGTAAGGGAAAACTGATTTGCCATTTCTGCTCTGAAGGTGTCACCTGCCTAAAGCTTACTCTACTTGTTAAGTATTTATTACTCAGGTGGTTTTGGTTTCCATGGGATCACATGAATGCAAGAAAGAAAGAAAGAGGAAAAAAAAAAATCTTACAGAAATTAAAACATGGGTGACAGCAGCCAAAATCTTGTCTTTCTCTCCTTTCTTCCTTTCTGTTGTGCAAATACCACTCAATGATTCTGTTTACAGATGCTATTTAGGTGTGTGTTTCTGTTGCAATAGACAAGGGCCCTTGCTTGCCCTTGGAGGTCAGAACATTCCAGTTCTTCCAACGCTCTAGGCATACTGGACCAGCATCTCCTGCTGTGGCTTACATTTGGATTGTGAGTTGCTTGCTACTCGCCCTTCCCTTGCCCAGGGGAGATGTGGTTAATTGGTTGTGGCATGCTTTCCCGGTGAGCTGGAAACCCAGCCTCAGAATCCTTCATGACACAGCAGTCCAGGCAGCCAATACCCATTGATTGCAACTGGGATAAGAGATAAAAACAATGCACCATCCTTGATTTAAATCCTCTCTAGCCTACTTTAATCTGATTCGGGGAAGAGTGCAGAGGCCTTCTGCCTTTTCTTTTCCTTGACCACAATTTCTGCCTCACATTAATCACACAGAGAGCCTTGGCTCACTATGGAAGAGCAAAAGATGGTAGAAACCGTGCACAGTCGTACACACATGGGCATGTGCAAATGTGCTTGGGCACGTACACACACACACACACACACACACACACACACACACACACACACACATCCTCCCTGAATCTTAACTCCAAGGCCAGCAGGAGATCTGACATAACGGGATAGGGAGAAACGGCAAGTCTATGAAGATACTCCCTAGTGAGAAGAGGAAGCTTGCACGCTCAGTGGCGTCTGTTTCTCTCTGGATTTAAGCTGAGGAAATGGGCCAAAGCTTGGGGGAGTCTGATCACTGAAGCTGCCAGGCAGGAAGCAAGTAATGGGGCCACCCAGTCTGACAAACAAAAGGGAAACAAGGGTTGCCATAGCTTCCCTCGTCTTCCAGTTTGGATCGTTTCAGAGTTGGCTAACTGAAGACCCTCCAAAGACTGCGTCCAATTTTAAGTTAGATGTGTTCCTAGGATTATTTCTTCATTCATTCATTCAACAAATATTTATTGACTATTGAAAAAAGTATCATTTTGACTAAATTCTTCATAATCTTGGCACCCATTGTGCTAAAATACCCTGTCGTGGGCATGGAGGCTCTGACCCCATGAATCATAAATGAAAATGAAATGTTTGCCACTTCCAAATGCTCGTGACAAAATGAGAACCCTTGAACTCCATCAGTAAACATAAGTTAACATGCTTGAACAGAAGTTTTTAGAAAGATTATGAGGCGTAAGGGGAGGTCCCAGCACCTTTATAGCACCAGACTCTCCCCAAGAGCCTCCCCAGAGAAAAGGGCTGCTCAGACCATCCTACAGCTGGAATTTATTCTATCTCCAAGACAAGAACCAGACAAGAATAACTACCATGACCACTGCTGTTGGTCATAGCACTGGCCAAGATTATAAGGAAAAGAAAGTAAGAAGAGTTGGAAGAACTGAACGGGAAAAAATAAAACTGCCATTACTTTCAGAAGAGATTACTTTGGACCTGGAAAGACCATGATAATCATCAAACTGTTAGAACTAATAAAGAGGTTGGCATAGTTGTTAGAAACACAGTAAGTGCACCGTGAACAAAGAGTTTAGCAAGGTTGTTAGAAATATGATAAACTTACAAATATTATAATTTTTTATAGCATCAATAATCAAATTGACAGTTTTATAAAAAATAAGATACCATTCACAATTTCAACAAAAGCCATAACATAATTGAGAATTTGTTTAAGAATATGCTATACTTCCATGGAGAAAATTTGAAAACTCTATAATTAAAGAACATGCAATATGATCTATCCCATGTTAGCTGGGCCGAATTAATCTTACAATGATAACAATCCTCCTTGAAGTAATCTACAAATTCACTGAAAAGCAATAAATTTTTTTTTCTAGGAACTTGATAAACTTACTTGAAAAATTTAAAATGTACTATAATAAATAATAAAAATGATAAGGTACAAGAACAAGAAAATCAATAAAATAAAATAGAAAGGTCCACGTGCATGAATTAAGTATTTCTATTCAAAAAAGAACATTATGGATACAGTTAGCAGATGAGAGAAGAAATTTGTATGAAGTAAAACTGAAAATATCTCGCATTTTACATATGGAATACAGATGTACAAAGAACTTCCAATCAAGAAGAAAAAGGGTAACCTTGGTAGAGAAATTGGGAAAGGAACGAACAGGCATTTTATTTTATTTATTTATTTATTTTTTTGAGACGGAGTTTTGCTGTTGTTGCCCAGGCTGGAGTGCAATGGCACGATCTCGGCTCACCGCAACCTCCGCCTCCTGGGTTCAAGCAATTCTCCGGCCTCAGCCTCCAGAGTAGCTGGGACTACAGGCATGCACCAACATGCCCAGCTAATTTTTGTATTTTTAGTAGAGACGAGGTTTCACCTTGTTGACCAGGATGGTCTCAATCTCTTGACCTCGTGATCTACCCACCTCGGCCTCCCAAAGTGCTGGGATTACAGGCTTGAGCCACCTCGCCCGGCGAACAGGCATTTTAGAGAAGAGAAACTCCACAGGGTTAACATGCATATGAAGAGATACTTAAATTTATCAGTAAGGCAAAATAAACCACAATGAATCATCACTACCTCTACTACATTAGCAAAATTTAGGCCTTGGATAATGCCAAGTTTGGTGGTAAAGTGGAAATATGTGAAGCTTCATGAACTACTTGGTGGAAGCCTTGGACAGCCATTCAGCTGTATTTAGTCTGATTAAATATATGCTTTTTTTTCCTTTTTTTGAGACAGAGTCTCGCTCTGTCACCCAGGTTGTAGTGCAGTGGCGCCATCTTGGCTCACTGCAACCTCCGCCTCCCAGGTTCAAGTGATTCTCCTGCCCCAGCCTCCCAAGTAGCTGAGACTACAGGTGCATACTACCACGCCCAGCTAATTTTTGTATTTTTAGTAGAGACAAGGTTTTGCCATGTTGGCTAGGCTGGTCTCTTAACTCCTGGCCTCAAGTGATCCACCTGCTCAGCCCGCCAAAGTGCAGGGATTACAGGCGTGAGCCACAGCCCCCGGCTCCATATATATATATTTTTTTGACCTGTTAATTTTATCTGTGGGAATATAAGCTTAAGAAAAATTTTAACATGCCCTTGTAAATGGATGCATATGAGAATGCTCATCAGTGCTTTGTTTGTGGAGAAGGAAGTGGGAGACAGTCTGCTTAAGTGAGGTGCAGTGCTTGCATACCATGTAATACTTTGCAGGTACTAGAAGTAACATATGGAGTCTGCGTGGCAATGTGGACGGATCTTGCAACACTGTGCTGAATTAAGTAGGAAACAGTGTGAGATCTATAATAAAACGTCACCTACATGAATTAAATATCTATACATGCCAAACAATACATATCTCGCAAGAACAGGTATGAATGTCTACAAATAAAAGGTTCAACGTAAAAAAAACACAAATATTTATCAAATATCTACTAAGAGTACTGTTCTGTACCAAATACTGGGGAGACCTCCATAAATAAGAGACAGCCATTTCTGTCCTCAGGAAATCCACAGGCTATCAGGAAATACTTTAATAGACATGTGAAATCTGATTAGGTTCACCAGGGAAGTGGAAGAAACTGCACTGATGCTCAGAAACTGTGAGGTAATACCTGCTTGTTGTTTTAAGCTGCTAGGGTTTAGGAGGCAACGTGTTATACAGTAATGGATAACTAATATGCAAATGCAAAGGTACATATTTATATAAACACATATGTATTTTAAACTTACAACTTGTCCCCAAATCTGGGTGATCCTCATTTTTAAATCTGTCTTCTTGAACCAGCACCAACATTCAGGACCAAATTAACATCCGGGACTTTGGTCTGTTGAGATAGCATCTGACTCATGGACTCCTTTTCACTCCACAGTAATTCACTGAGTGCTATCTCTAACAGACATTTCTTTTCTTTTCTTTTTCTTTCTTTTTTTTTTTTTTTTTTGAGACAGAGTCTCACTCTGTTGCCCAGGCTGGAGTGCATTAGCACGATCTCAGCTTACTGCAACCTCCATCTCCCACGTTCAAGCAATTCTTTTGTCTTAGCCTCCCAAGTAGCTGGGATTACAGGCGCCCACCACCACCCCCGGGCTCTAATGGACATTGGCTTTTCAGCAAAATCTATCTTCAGAAAGTTCACAGAAAATGACCATTTTGCATTTATAGTCAAACTCCTTCTGAGCCAGAGGGGCATAAATGGGCACAGTCCTTTCCTTGAGGAATTGGATCCCACAGAATTCCTCTGGCTTGGGTAACGCGTGTGACAAGCTTATTTCTGAAGGCACAGGTAGTTTGAGAGCTTCAGGCTGGCCCTGTGAGGCTGGAGGCAGAGGCTGTCATCTGGATACCTTTCCTGTGACAGTACATGCCAGGTGCTGTTACACTTACAGAATTATTTTTTCTTTCAGATAAATACAGGATAAAACTTACAGAATTAGTTTTTCTTTGGATCACTGTCTACATGCATGCAAATATGTCAAAATTCCCAATTCTGGTAGAAAAGATCACTTTATATTTTCTAAGATAGGAGTCCCAAAGCCTTTCTGCAGACAACCCTGGACACTGAGTACCCCGATTCAACAAATGCAGCCTCCGCGGACACTGAGTACCCCGATTCAACAAATGCAGCCTCCGCGACGGCCCGCGGTGATCCCTGACTTCTGGTATTTACTCCTTGCACAGTTCCCCCCCACATTGCTATGTCATTTCTGAGACTATAGCATAAAAGATGTTGACTTCCATCCTGGATTCTCTCTCTGTTTTTATGGATCTCTCCTTGTCTGGGGAAGCTCGCTGCTAAGTCATGAGCAGCTCTATGGAGAAGCCCACAAGGTGAGGAGCAGAGGCTTCCTGCGCCTGGCCCTGACCAAGCCTTCAGGTGCCTGCAAGCTTAACTGCAACCTCACAAGAGATGCTGAACTACAGGCATCCCATGGAGCCACTCCCAGATTCCTGACCCTCAGAAACTGTGAGACAATATGAAGTACATGAGTGTTGTTTTAAGCTGCTAAGATTTTGGAGGTAATGTGTTATGAAGCAATGGATAACTAACACACACCCCTCTTACTTTCTTCCCTGACTGAGAATGGCCAACACCTTCACAGTCTACAGAAGACAACATTCCTCTTTTTTTTTTTTTTTTAACATCAAAAACCAATAAAAGTGGAATCGATGATTTGTTTGTTAGTGAACATTTTCATGGGTACCACTGCTATCCTCAATAATGTATGTCCCAAGGTCAGTAGATTTCATGTATGTGTTCAGCCAAATAACATTTTCTGGGCTCTCACTAACTATGGTAAAGGCAGTGCCAATGGGATGAGACACAGAGTTGAACAAATGCATTCTCTCTTCAAGGGGCAGCCATTATATACGTGATTATAATGCAGGATGGAAAGTTCCAGAAGAGCTGGGGAATTCTGAAGGCAGTGAGACATGGTATCTCTGTCCTTGAGTATTAGACTCTCATTGAGGAAACTTGTAAATCAGAAACGAGTAAAGATGATACTCTCAGCACATGGTTAGAATTTGATATTTTTATGACAACTGAATGGATATATGGTTGTTAATAAAGGCTAAATTGTGTGGAATTTGTGTAAGTATAAATCAGATGCTTATTTTTTCTTTTGTATTCTCTAGATTTCAACAACTCATTGGAGGAAAACACCTCTAAAACCAAACAAAATAACAATCAAACGTCTCTCTTTCCATGCCTTGGGGAAGCTATATCTCTTTCTCCTAGCTCCTTGCTGCACAGAGAGAAAATTAATCCAAAATTTCTCAATTCTGTAACGCTCCATGGAGGATTTCCTATATTGGCTTATACCACCCTATTGTCCAGCTGAAAGAAAAGGCTCATTGCATGTGAAATATACCAGAACCTCACTGTAATATTGTCCTAAAAATACATGCTGTAAAAGCTCTTTTTTGGGAGGCCTTTTATGTCTTTGTTGAATATGGTAATAGAAGATGCTATAGTGGAACTCTCTGTGGTTTCTCCCCTACCTCTATTTATATTCTTGGATTGGGCTTATGGTAGATCAACTTTTTTTTTTTTTTCCTTTGAGAGTCTTGCTCAGTCGCTCAGGCTGGAGTGCAGTGATACAATCTCACCTCACTACAACCTCCACCTCCTGGGTTCAAGCGATTCTCCTGCCTCAGCCTCCCTAGTAGCTGGGATTACAAGTACCCACCATCACGCCCAGCTAATATCTATATTTTTAGTAGAAATGGGGTTTTGCTATGTTGGCCAGGCTGGTCTCGAACTCCTGATCCCAAGTGATCGCCTGCCTTGGCCTCCCAAAGTGCTGCTGTTATGGGCATGAGCCACCGCGCCTGGCCAGACAGACTATTGGATGTGGTGTGCCCATGATGGAGCAGGCATTACTTCCCAGATGTCTCAGACTGGTACTTTTTTTATACTAAATTTGGCATTCACTGTGTGTTTGTTGTCAAAGTTATTGTTTTTAATTAAGTAATAATTGAAAATTTGTACTCTCAAGTATTACCTTTGGATTATAGCTAAGAAACACTTTTTAAAAAATCTCTTATAATAGAGAAACATTTTCCTTTACTCATATTTCTACCAAAAATGGAGAATAAAAAGCAGAGTAAAAGAGAGGCCTATTTCAAGAAGAGTGGGGACTGGAAAACATTAATTCCTGGCCTGCCTTACTCATTACCGTGGCTTGTCTGGCTCCTGCAGGCGTTTAAGTCTACGACCCTAGCAACAGACCTCAAGAAAGAAGGCTATTTCCCAAGACTCCTGGGAATCCCTTGAATGCTTGGTCCCCACTGTAGCATATCAATTCCCTCATAAAATGCAGTCAGGGGCAACTTAACCAGAGTGTCTTCACACGTGGATAGAGAAGAATCCAGGGGTGAGGCTGTTGCACTGCCTGTCACCTAGGTTTAGGCACCTTCCGTCTTACTCTTCCCTGTATGCAACTCCATGGTGCCTGGCACCAAAGATTCTGCTTCAGCCAAATGGCCACTTGCTATACTTAGAGGGCCTTGATGAACAGTCATAAATTCCAACCCTGAAGGTATACCGTGACTGAGAGCCTTTTGCCTGTCCTTGTAACCCAGATCCACCAGACTTTGATAAATGCATTCTCTTGGATAAAAGCAAAACCAAACTTATTTTTTAAAAATGGCACTCACTCTAAAGTGACTAGATGTGTAATGAGATGCCTGCTCTCCCCAGAGGCCCTAGGTAAAGATTTCAAACACAAGAGAAAATGGAAGCTCAGAGAGTGCTTTTCAAGGTTGCCTGGCCAGGTCAATGGCCATCAGCTTTACTTAGTCTACCCATTCAAAGTTGGCCACGCATGATGGCTCACCCCCGCAATCCTAGCACTTTGGGAGACCGAGGTGGGCATATCACATGAGGTCAGGAGTCCGAGACCAGCCTGGCCAACATGGTGAAACCCTGTCTCTACTAAAAATACAAAAATCAGTCAGGCGTAGTAGCACGTGTCTGTGATCCCAGCTACCCGGGAGGCTGAGGCAGGAGAATCTCTGGAACCTGGCAGGCAGAGGCTGCAGTGAACCGAGATGGCGCCATTGCACTTCAGCCTGGGCAAAAGAGCAAGACTACAGCTCAAAACAAAACAACAAAACAAAAAATAAAGTTAATCTCACACAAAAACAGCGTCCGATCTGCCAAGGGCCTGAGAAGGGAGAACTCACTCGACCTGACTGTCTTCAAGGTGGAATGTCAGTCTTCTCCTGTCCTTGGATTTGGACTAGACCTTATGCCATCATCAGCTCTTCCGGTTCTCAGGTCTTTGGACTGAACCAGAGCTATACCACCCACTCTCTTGGGTCTTTGGCTTGCTGACTGCAAACCTTGGGGCTTCTCAGCCATCATAATCACAAGCAAGCATAAGCAAATCCTTATCATCTCTCTTTCTTTCTCTCTCTCTCCCTGCCAAGACTGCTGGTCTGTTTCTGTTCTGTTCTGCAGAACCTAGATGGGTTCTGTTTCTCTGGAGAACCCAGGCTGATACATCTGGCCTCCCACCAATTCTGTGAGCCCGAGACCTTCCAAAAACTCAGCTTCAGCTGTTGGTTTCAGTTGTCTGTAACAACGTGCTCCCACAGAAACTAAACCCTGAGCTGGGCGCAGGTAAGCAATCTAAGTATACATTCTTACCAATTGCCTTTTTGAGGTACCAATGTAATTTCCACTCAATATGTATGAATAATGGGTAGATGACACTGCTTCAGAGCCTAGGCCTCCAAGACAGCCGGGATTGTGTTTTGGACAGTCCTTGGGGGTACTTAGCAACTGTGTTCGGCCATTCTTGCGTTACCATAAAGAAAGGCCTGAAACTGGGTAATCTTTAGAGGAAAGAGGTTTGATTGGCTCATGGTTCTGCATGCTGTATAGGAAGCATAGTGCCAGCCTCTGCTCAGCTTCTGGGGAGGCTTCGGGGAGCTTTTATTCATGGCAGAAGGTGAAGTTGGGGCAGGCATGTCACATGGTGTGAGGGGGAGCAAGAGACGGGGAAGATGCCACACACTTTTACACAGCTAGATCTTGTGAGAACTCAGTCACTATCAGAAGGACCGCCCCAAGAGGATGGTCCTAAACCATGGATGAGAAATCCCCCATGACCATCCAGCCACCTCCTACCAGGCCCCACCTCCAACCCTGGGGATTACAATTCAACATGAGATTTAGATGGGATGACATCCAAACTCTATCAGCAGCCAAGCACCCTCTTTGCAGTCTTTCCTTTGCAAATTCAAACAGCCTACCCCTTCTTCCCCACACTTGATGCCCAGGGTTTGCATGACTTGGCAAAGTGGTAGTTGACATCATTTTTCTTGCTGCCAGCCATCATCACAGTGGCACTACCACGTGGCAGCTCTGTTGACATCAGGTGCCCTGTGCTAGTTAATCACGAAACAGCATCCCTATTCCTCAAATCAGTTGGAAGTTCGGGAAACAGAAATTAAATGTGAAGCCAGAGGGATGAAGACTGGCCAAGAAAAGAGAGGACAGGTGGGGCTGGATGACAGGCAGAGAGGGACTGCAGGTGGGGTGCAGGAGTCTCCCTAGCATCTCCTGAAGCTCCCAAAGCATGCTGTGGCTTAGATTTGCATGAAAGCGTTTGCCCAGGGTGAGCAAATTGGAGCACCAAGTTGGAGCCAGGCACAACACCGTAAACCTCTCCCGAGAGAGGCCATTAAGAGTTAAAAACTGGGTAAAATTCCTTTTACCATGATTTTACTTGAATCTGGGAATGCCTCCCATCATTTTTCTCAAACTTAGAGTCAGAAGGGGCTCATTAAACTTACAAATTTCTCCAAATGCATTTAATATAGCCGAGATGAAGTCAGGGAGGAATCGTGGCTTGGGATCAGCCCAGTGCTCAGAAAACAGCATACAGGATGATCCCTGCTCTCGAAAACATCCATTGTTTCTAGGTAATACTGATTGAAGACTGTAAAATTCAAAGTCAGCCCTTATCCTAAGTGAAATTCTCTGAACAATCTCCGTAGTGAATTTTGGCTTTACTAGTTCTTTCCCTCTTGAGGAACATGTGTTCCAAGGTGTGAAAAGCTTTATACTGCCCTCTCCTCCCGAAAAAGTCCACATGTATATGCACACAATATTTTGCATAGGGTTTCATTTAGGACAATATTCCTATTCCTGCTGCTCAGGGACCCCATAGACCCCCATCCCCACCCAAATTAAGAACCTGTAAGCTCGAGGCTGGTCCAAAAGCATCATCCAAGTTTCTGAGGGTGATGGCAAGAGATGCTGGTTCTGTAAAAATTCTAAGTCCCTGGGAAAAGATACAAACAATTAAGGCAGAAGCGGTAGAGGTGGATAAAGCCGGATGCAGGGAGACCAGTCCAGGACTGCCAGGAGCTATTTCAGCAACTCATGGGGCAGCTTCCTGGATAATGGAGCCAAACAGAAGACAGCAGAGAAAAGAAGGATAGACTAAGCCCTCATGGCCTGGTTTGAGGTCTTGAAATCAGCTATTACTGAAGCTATCACCTCCTCAAACTTTCTAGTTAAGGGAGCTAATCAGTCCCTTTTGGTTAAAGCTCATTTGAATTCGATTTCTGTTACTTACAACCCACATAGCCATCAACATTGTAATGGACCATGTGTCAGGCCAGGAGCTAAAAGGTCTTCAACGTAGATTGGATTCTACCACAGAATCTTTTCATTTGGCCTCAGTTTCCCCATCTGTATAACGAGGGTAAGATGCCGGTTTGGACTTCTAGCTTCCTCCAGTTCTCAAACTCTGTGACAGGAAGCCGAAGCATGATGCTGCCCATCAATCACATGTGAATGTCACGGGGGTTAAGAAGCAAAAAATGTAGTTGTCTGTGCAGGGCAGGAGAGGTGAGGGAGTCAGGTGTCTTGTTTGGGTTGCCTGGGGTCCTTGGTGCCTGCCCTCATCCAACTCTGTGTTGGACCCCTTTGCTTCTGTTGCCCACTATTCTGTACAGGACCATTCCTGTGCCAATAATCTCTTAACTTCCTCTCTGGGGCCGGTGTCAGGAGTTGCTGGGAAACCCCAAGCAGTGACTCCAGTCCAGAGTGTGCCTTTGGTAGATTGGCTAAGTCAATGGCATCCACAGCCCTTGCCTTGGCTCCTCTTCGCATTTTTAAAAGGGAAGAAGAGTCCAGCCGTATAGTCAGATGACCCTGTATACGCTGCAGTTTCATCTTGGTGATGGAGAATATGTTCATCTGTTCGTTAGCACAGACATGAGAGGCATCTGAACACATCCTGCTGAATTGCCCCTTCCCACTCTCCCTCTTGGCCTCTGACACTTTCTCATTCTACAGCTGTGGCGATGGCACTGTGTGGTGCCTTATACCTGGGCTTTGGACCAGAAAGATCATGGTTCCTGTCCCTGCTCTGCCAGTTACCAATGGTGTGACCTTGAGCTAGTGACCTAGTCTCCTGGGACTCAGTGCCCTCCTGTGTAAGATGGAGTGTTGTATGAAGATGGAAAGGGGAGATGTCCAAAGTGCTTATAGCATCTCTCAGCACACGGCTGTTTTTCAGCCAACGCTACCAGGGCTTATTGAGAACCATCTAACCACAGTTTGTCCCGTGGACAAGCTTCTGAGTTCATATCCCATTTACTTACTGTGCAGAGCTCAAATCACAGGCCCTCTATTCTCTCCTGCTGTCCTCTAGCTCCTGGCCCTGCCTCTGTTCCAGGTTTTAGGTTATAACGCGGTGTAACAGAAATGGGTTCTGGCTTCTTCTCATCTACATTTTAGCTGGAAGAACTTGGGCACATTATTTAACTTCTTTTAGCTGCTGCTGCTGCTTCTTTTTTTTTTTTTTAGCTGCAAAATGCTAATCTAATTTATCCTTTGATGTCATTGTGGGACTTAAAGTAGTCAGTGCACGGAAAGAACTTAGGACAGCGCCCCCTCCCACGTGGTTGGAGAGGCCCCAACCCCACGGCTGAGGAGACGAGATGGATTCCTGAGCCAGAATCTCAACTTTAGGCTGACGAACCAGAGCCAGTAAATACAGCAGATAAAAATTAAAAATGAGGAAAAACAGGGGAAAATGAAGCAGAGGGTGTGCATTGCACAGGTAATGCTAAATGTCTAGGTTGTTTAAATGTAGTGGAAATGCCGTGTTTCAAGGGAGAACTAGAAGAATTGTGGGTTCTCACTAGGACACCAGAGGCTCTGGCTTTTGCTAAATATAAAGCACACGTGGACATAAATATGGGAACAATACACACTGCGAACTACTTGGGGGAAAAGAGGATGGGAGGTATGGTTTGAAAAACTACCTATTCGACACTATGCTCACTAACTGGGTGATGGGATTTTTACCCCAAACCTCAACGTTATGTAATATCCCCATGTAACAAAGCTGTAAATGTTACCCCTTGTATATAAAATAAAAGTTGAATTTTTTTTAAAGGTGCTTCCATATAAAGACACATGCACACGTATGTTCATTGCAGCCCTATGTACAATAGCAAAGACCTGGAACCAACCCAAATGTCCATCAATGATAGACTGGACAAAGAAAATGTGGTACATATACACCATGGAATACTGTGCAGCCATAAAAAACGATGAGTTCGTGTCCTTTGTAGGGACTTGGATGAATCTGGAAATGATCATTCTCAGCAAACTGACACAAGAACAGAAAGCCAAACACCGCATGTTCTCACTCATAGGTGGGTGTTGAACAATGAGAACACATGGACACAGGGAGGGGAGCATCACACACTGGGGGGAGTTTGGGGGGGGGGGGGGGGGGACAGCAGGGGTTGGGGAGGGGGGGGAGGGTGGGAAGGGGTTAAAAAAAAAAGGTGCTTCCATTCGGGAATCCATGGAACACAATTTTCCAGCTGAAATAAAAATGGGGTGGGGACAGGGTTCCTTCCTATGAGGCAGGGTCAAACCCAAGCCATCTCACGGGACAGGCTGCTGCACCAGTGACTCTGATCGTGGCAAACGACTTGTATGCGCCCCTGTGGAGGGGTTTGCATGAGACAGAGCTACCTGTGAATGAAGAACTGGAGCCCTCTCATCTAGGGTTCAAGGGGAAAAAGGAAGAGATTTTGAATATGTTGGATGAGGGAGAATGTCTCACCTCAAGTGAGACAGGTGACTGAGACCACCCCCAGTGCCAACCCTAGCATCCCTGGCTAGCTCCTATGAATTCACCTCGGCATAGGAGATTTTTCCCAATTGAATTAGAGTCCACATAGATTGAGACTATAGTTCTTGACCCACTAGCATCCTGGGGAGGCTAAAGCCAACATATTTTCCATTCGCCCTCCTTTCCTTAGATACCCCTAGATCCCTACTATGGTCTTGCTACGTGCTGGGCCCTGGAAACATCACTGGGTTTGGAATAAGGTGTATAGGCTGGGATTCAATTATTTTTAAATTTGTTATGTGTGGCCAATGCTGTCCCTCCCCTGCTCAAATTGGCACTCAGCATTCTAGTAATGTTAACCACTTCTTCTTTGTTTTATGAGATAGGGTCTTGCTCTGTGGCCGAGGCTGGAGCGCAGTGGCGTGATGAGAGCTCACTTGTGCCTGGACCTCCTGGGCTCAAGTGATCCCCGTGCCTCAGTTTCCTGAGTAGCTGGAACTACGGGTGTGCATCACCATGCTCGGCTAACTTAAAATCTTTTTTTTGTAGAGATGGAGTCACACACAACACTGCCATGTTGCTCAGTCTTGAACTCCTGGCCTCAAGAGATCCTCCCACCTTGACCTCCCAAAGTGTTGGATTACAGGCTTGAGCCATTGTGCCCAGCCCCAATCACTTCATACTGCAAACACATGCAGTGCTCAGCCTGAGGGTTTTTTCCTTGCTGGCGGACACCCTGGGAGCCTGTGCTAAAGACGAATGGGAGTTGGAGGGTGAATACCCCAGTTCCCTCACATCTTGGCTAGGATCACTCTAAGATGTGTGTTCTATACTGTCTCCCAGAGTTCCCCGGGGGGTTGAGCCTCAGATGTTCTCAGTACAAGCCCAGTCAATATAGCACCTTTAGCAACTGCCTTCACTTTCCTAATCACCAACCAGGTGTCCCGGACCACATGCCGGTGTTCCGTAACAAAGCACCACGGTCTTGGTGGGGGCCTCAACCAGAGAAGTTAATTGTCTCACAGTCCTGGAAGCCAGGAGTCCAGGATCAATGTGTGGGGAGGGCTGGCTCCTTCTGATAGCCGTGAGGAAGAATTGATTCCAGCCTCTCTCCCAGTTTCTGGTGGTTTCCTGGCAATCTTTGATGCTGCTTAGCTCATAGATGCTTTACCTCATTCTCGGCCTGCATATTTGTGTGCTGGTTGGTCTCCCTGAGCCCATGTGTCTACCTCCACATTTCTCCTTTTAAAAGCACACCAGTTATGTTGGATTAGACCCCATCCTAATGACCTCATTTTAACTTGATTAAAGACCTCTCTCTTCAAATTAATTCACATTCTGAGTACCAGAGTTTAGGGCTGCAATATGTGAATTTTGGGGGAACAAATTCAACCCGTAACACAAAACCGTTTGTAACTAAATCCTAATGTTTTCAGAGTAGTACCACTTAAGAGAGTAGCCATGAGGCTAGTGCAGTGATTATACATTGAAATATTTTGGGCTCTTATTTAAAGGTGGGGCATGTAAAATCTTCGGTGCAGAACCAATTTAAATTTTGAGGTCCTGAAGAACTCTCGTGCACTCCAAGAGTAAATACCCAAGCTGCATCCACTGAAGAACCCCGATTCCATCCAGGCGTGGGGGTGAATTGAACCTAGCACCAACCTAGCAGAATAAAGAATCGGGCAAGGTGATTCTTGAATTTGAAGAGCTAAGGCTTTAATTCCTTTAAACTTTAACTTATAAAAGAGACATAGATGCAGCCTTTAGACTTAATTCCTTTTCAGAAATTCTGTAATGGGGGAAAGGTTATATTCACATTTCAGCATCTCTAGTTGTTTTTGTGCAATCATTTGATTCCATCGCACGACTTATGGTGACCAACATTGGACACCTGCTTGGTGGGTGTCATCTGAGATGGGAAAGTGCATAGAAAGTGAATTTTCATCCTAGACCACAGCACGGCCTTGAAGTTAATTTAATTAATATGCTGCTTTTGTTATTGAAACTTCTGGGTGCAGATGTTGGACTGCCCACCAGCACTACACAGGGGACCCTCAAGGTGCGGCAGTTGGCATTCAGGGTCCGACTACCCTGCCTCAGCCTCCCGAGTAGCTGGGACTACAGGCGTGCACCACCGTGCACCTGTAAAATACTAAATAAATTTTTGTATTTTCAGTAGAAATGGGGTTTTGCCACGTTGGCCAGGCTGGTCTCCAACGCATGGCTGTTTGGGCTGCCCCGATGGGGCAGATTTTCTCCCCACAGGGATGCCCACCGACTTGGTTCACCTTGAGCTTCATTAAACCCAACAGATTAAGAGAGACACAAGCTGGTGAATTGTGTCTTTTGTGGGGACTGCGGAGGTGAATCCCTAATTTCTTGGTTCCTCTTTCCGCCTGTCCTTCCTGCTCACCCAAGGGAAGGAAACTCAGTGTCAGTGGCTCAGCCTCTTCTTCGCAGGACCCTTCTGATGCTGCTGACGTTGCCTCCACTAAAGATGGGGATGTCTGCCTCGTCGGTTCTGCCTTCAGTGAGTAGGCTGAATTCTAGAGCCCAGAATTAGGAAGCTCACTGGTTGCTCCTCTTGGTAAAGTCTACCAGCTCTCCGACTCTTTTTTTTTTTTTTTTTTTTGAGATGGAGTCTCACTCTGTAGCCCAAGCTGCAGTGCAGTGGCACAATCTTGGCTCACTGCAACCTCCACCTTCCAGGCTCAAGCGATTCTCGTGCCTCAGACTCCAGAGTAGCTGGGATTACAGACACGCGTCACTACGCCTGGCTAACTTTTTGTATTTTAGTAGAGACGGGGTTTCACCATGTTGCTCAGGGTGGTCTTGAACTCCTGAGTTCAGGTGATCCGCGTGCCTTGGCCTCCCAAAGTACTGGCATTACAGGCGTGAGCCACCACAGCCAGCCCGGACTCCTCTTATCAATAACAAAGGGGATGCTGTTATCAACTGTTGGATCAATTGATTGCTGTGACTGCTTTGTTTGGCTTTGAACTTGGAGAGGGATTTAAGGGGTAAGAAAGTGTCACTCCAGAAAACCTTAAACACAGACATTGAGGTCACAGGGCAGAGTAGAAATCGAATCTCATTCCTCAGGCTCACATGGGCACAGTAGGAGGAGGCAAAGCTGCCGAATGCTGAAGCTAAGAATTAAAAGTTCAGCACAGACTCTTTTTAAATTATTTTAGTGTACATAGCTGCAGCACAAGTAGACACATGGTACATTTTGAAGGAGAGCTCTACTATCTTATCACATTTGAAGATTTTAGCAGAGAAAGTTCTCTACTTCTCTTCCCTGATAATAATCTTAAAGAGGGTTGCTGGCTCACGCCTGTAATCCCAGCACTTTGGGAGGCCGAGGTGGGCAGATCACGAGGTCAGGAGATCAAGACCATCCTGGCCAGCATGGTGAAACTCTATCTCTACTAAAAATACAAAAATTAGTTGAGTGTGGTGGTGGGTGCCATGCCTGTAATCCCAACTACTCGGGAGACTGAGGCACGAGAATCGCTTGAACTCCAGGAGGTGGAGGTTGCAGAGAGCCGAGATTGTGCCACTGCACTCCAGCCTGGCGACAGAGTAAAACTCTGTCTCAAAAAAAAAAAAAAAAAAAGGTTGGAAAATTCTCAAGATGGATTTTACTTTAATTAAAGTCATGAATTTAGTTTATTTTGGAGATGAGAGAGTTGGCGGGCAGGTGACTTTAAAGAAACTATCAAGTAAGAACACTGCTGCAATGGATTTTGATATCGTTTTCTGTAAGGGGTGTACACACATCTTATGAAGGTTTGCAGTGAAAGCCTTTGCACTTCAAAGTTTGAGAGTTACTCTGTGTTTGAACCCATTACTTTGAAGTCTGTTAAAAAAAAAATCTATACTATTATAACCCAGGTAGGTTCAATAAGAAAAAAAATTTTTACTCTGCAGTTAGTACAGGAGTCAAGGTGGCCAGATGCCCAGTTAGTGCAGGAGTTGAGGTAGCCGGATGCCCAGTTAGTACAGGAGTTGAGGTGGCCGGATGCCCAGTTAGTGCAGGAGTTGAGGTGGCCAGATG
>NW_022436983.1:8073602-8095329 GCF_009761245.1 Sapajus apella | reverse complement strand
GGTGGTCGGATGCCCAGTTAGTGCAGGAGTCGAGGTGGTCGGATGCCTTATTTGATAACTTTCAATTGACCTGTCTTCTCCTTTGAGCACAATCTTGTAGTCTCTCAGGTGGTGACTCTGCTTAAGATTTTCAAAAAAACTGAAACTCGAAGGATAGGTGAAGCCCTGCGAACTCTTATATTCAAAGTGCAAAAAAGGAGAACAATGCTGGTATAAAATTAGCCAGAGAAACACACCATTTTGGCAGCAGGAAGACCACAGAATGTAACCAGAATTCTAAGGAAAGCAGCAAAACACATAGGTCACACGAATAAACAATGCACCTTTAATGCCTCCACGTCCCTGTGGGAGGCTCAGGAGGAATGAGTCACTGGGGATTAGCTTCTGGAATTAAGAAAACTTGCTCTCCTCCATTAATGATATCTCGCCTTATCTTCCCATCCCAGTTAATGCCATAATTGTACCCCATCAGAGCCCTGGAGAGTGGGCAGGAAGGCCAGGGGCCTCCGATCCAATGGCGACTCTCCCTTGGTCTCTCAGATGACTGCAGGCCTCCTGTTAGAATGATTTCCATTTGCAAAGGAGGTGGGCTGCTCTTGATTTATTCTATTACTGGAGCAAAGTTCCATCCTCCATCTCTGGATGTGTCTTATGTCCTATCTCCCAAGAGCCGCTGGCCCACAGAGGTAGCCTGCTGGCTGGAGCTTAATTAGGCAGCCTTTGAAGATCCAGTGGCCCCTTTGGCAGCCGGCCACCTTATCTCATGGTGCAGAAGTCCTCGGGGAGCTGTTCCTGCAGAGCATTAAGGCCCCTTCGGGAGAGACTTGAGATTTATTTTTGATTTGCAAAACAAAACAATACAAAATAAAACCTTTCTTTTAATATATTACTTGGGAAGCCCAGATCACGTTGGGGAGAGCCAACACGTTTCAGGGTTGCAAGAATCTTAAGGTTATGTAATTCAAGGAGGGTGGGCTGAGGACCAGAGAGAGACCTGACTGATCTGCCAAGTTCACCCAAACAGCTCAGTGAGACAAGCTAACGGTGCATGGGTTCTCCAAAAGAAAGACTAGTGAAAAGAAAACAGAGATGGCATCCTTGAGAAGGGTCATTCCATAAATGACCCACGTGTCCGGGAGCAGGGGCTCACCTTGGCTGGTGCTGTAGGGCTAAGCTGCCACAAGGTGGCAATCAGCAAGACCACTGTTGCTTTTATGGAAAGTGCTTTCGGTACTCAATTTTAGGTACTGACACTTATGAAATCAGGCCAACAGGGATTTTTGTAGTGTCCTAACAAGAAAGGTTCCCCAAATGCAAATATCAGAACAGGTCTTCTTAAGCACACAATAAATGGAATTCCAGGCCAGGCTCACCTCCAAGTGTCTGTGGCCTCTGGTGCTTCTGACCCTTTTCCTAAGGGGTGCATCCCAGCCAGTTAACCCAGTAGCAATAAGCTGAGTCCCCAAGGTGCTGCTTCTGGGCACCCAAGCCTGCTGGTTGAGAAGGTGTACCTGCAACAGCTATAAATGGTCAGGGCCTTCAGCAGGTCCTTTGTGATGATCTCATGCAGCAGCAAAACCTCCAAGAGTATAGTGAGCTACTATGACAGTCCCTGTTCCTGCAGCTAAAAAGTCTTGCTGATTTCTCTGAGCCCCAAGTGTTAAAGTGTGAGCTTTGGTAGATGGGTAATGATTTGTGTCCAATTAGCATATCAGGCATTTGGTCAGCCTGACTGAGTGAAATGGTCAGAAATATAAGCATATTGCCAAAGCAGCAATCAAAATCATGTCCAATCTTCTCTTTGTATATTACACCTTGTAATTTTCAAATGAAGCTTTCTCAATCATCATCTTTTCTGATCTTCACCACAACTTGCCAAGGTGGGCAGGAGTATTGTCAGAACGTCATCTGGTTTGTAAGGCATTTCTGAGTGAATCAGAAAGATGCCTCTTCCCCTGCACGGGGACGAAGCCTAGCTCAGCTGGACTTCAGCTCCCACTTGTCCCTTGGCTGGGTTCCCTCGTGTAGTGCACAACCTGTTCAACCCTACGTGGCGGCCCTAGGTAGTCTCTCAATTTCTTAGGTGAAGAAATTAAAGCTCAAAAGGTTACTTGACTCACCCAAGGTTACTTAATTTAGATCTTCTGGCTACTGGTCCACTGTTCCCTCTACCATACACATCTATTCTCCCAAATCTTCTTTTTGCTTTATCTCAACAATTTCTTCTTTGTTAAAAAAAAATGTATACTTCATATGAGCATATGCCATTTTTCTCATTCTCACCCAAATGTCCTTCTTGCTGAGTTGAATAAATGCCCCCATCATGAGCCGGCTTTGTGGGATTCTGACTATGAAAAATTGCACCAAAAATTTTAATCTTCTGAGACATTTAAGGGTTGCAGCTGCAAACAATTAATTTGTGTTACAATCCAAACACATCTGGATGAGAACGCCATAAGTCACTGCTTTCCAAACCCCGTTCCTTAGGACACAAATATTCTCAGATTTGAGGAGCTCCAGAATCACCTGGAGGACTTGTTAAAGATTGCTGGCCCCACGCCCAGGGTTTCTGATTCATCAGGTCTGGGGTAGGGCATGAGAATCGGAGTTTCTCACAAGTTCCCAGGTGCTGCTGCTGCTGCTGCCGGCACCACACGCTGGGAAGTCCAGTACCAGATGATGCTAATGGAAGTTCACCATAACTTTAGTTTTAGGGAGATATATATATATAAGTATATACTAATATATATATATATATATTAGTATTCTATATATTAATATTCTCATGGAAGTTAATTCAGAACACAGACTTGAAAAAGCCTATCATAAGCCATAAGAAGCCAATATTGCTTTCTGAACTTAATTGATTAATGTATCTTCCAGTCATTTAAACAAACATCAAGAGCTGAAGATGGTCCAGGGACTGCCTATGGCCCTGAGGCTTCAGAGGCCTTGTCCTTGTCCTCCAGGAGCTCTCAGTCCATCAGGGACTCGGAGAAGCCAACAGGCCCTGACAACCCAATGGATTGGATACTCCGTCCTGCATACCATCAGTGTTCATCATCTGGGGACTGGGGGTGATGGCAGTTTACTGAGACAACAGCAGGAGAGAGGAAGCTGCCAGCCCTCAGAACCTGTCTGTGTCACTCACCTGCTTTGAACGTAATGGCTTTTATATTTCTAAGTCATAAACCTGGACCCCTGACTTCACAGGTATAGTGTGCCTTAGGAATTCACAGAACGTCACAGGTGACCAGGATGGGCTTCATGGATGAGTGACTTATGCACAGCATCCCCTCAGCCAAAACAGAAGATCACCACGCTTGCTTTAATGCTCTGCTGTTGCTGCCTTGAAATTCCCATTCATGTTTGAACAAGGGGCTCTACATTTTGATTCTGCACTGGGCCCTGCAAATTATGTAGCCAGTTTTGAGCATGACTTAATGAGTCATTCCTCGAACATCTATTTGAGCACCCACAAAGTGTCATACACGGAACTAGGCATTAGAGGTTTTGCTTCAGTAGGATGGGGTTCCTGTCAAGGAGCTGGTCCCCGAATGCAGAAGACAGACACATGAATGGGAATTGACAATCCAATATAGTAGTTCCGGAAGAGGGCGGAACATGCCTGATCCTTCACTATTACAGGAAAGAATTTATTTCCGCCGAAGTCTCTCTAGCTGTCAGTACAAAGCTCTGCACCTCCTATCAACCCACGGAGGACCGCAGTCCTCGCCCAGGTAATCTATGGGGAGGGGTTGCTGGGAGTCTCTGTCACCTAGAATATCACTTTCCTGCCAAGGTTAGCATGTGTCAAAGTCATGGTCACTAATGCACATTTTTTCCAGAGCGCCTTCTTTGTGGCTGAATTCTTTAAAGTGCTGGGGACATGCAGTGAACTAGACAGATAAAGATCTTCACCTCAGTAGAGCCGGTGTTCTAGCGAACAGACATAATAGAAGAATAGGCCTAATGAATCAGTAGATTATGTAACCTCCTAGAGGGAGAGAGGTGCAGTGAGAAAGAAAAAGTACAGCCAGAACAGTGGGATTGGAGTAGATGGGGGTGGGGAGTGGTTGGGGTGAACTGAAAATGTAAGAACGGAAGGAGGCGAGATGTTAACCATGCTGAAGAAGGATCCGCCAGGCAGGAGAGAAAACAGAGTCTAGAACCTGTGTTTTTTTTATTTTTATTTTTTTTGAGACAGAGTCTTGCTCTGTCACCCAGACTGGAGTGCAGTGGTGCAAACTCTGCTCACTGCAACCTCTGCCTTCTGGGTTCTTCTGCCTCAGTCTCCCAAGTAGCTGGGACTACTGGTGCAAGCACCATGCCTGGCTAATTTTGTTGTATTTTCGGTAGAGACGGGCTTTCACCATATTGGTCAGGCTGGTCTTGAACTCCTGACCTCGTGATCTGCCTTCCTCCGCCTCCTAAAGCGCTGGGATTACAGGCATGAGCCACTGCGCCCAGCCGAGCCTGTGCTTTTGAGGAACAAACAGTACAGGGTCAGAGTGGGTGATGTGGGGTAAGTATAAGAGGTAGGGGGGAAAAGAAAAGGTTAAAATGTTAAGAGGGGACCCACTCATGTTGGACTTTGCAGGCATGCACTGTCTAATATGGGGACCACTGCCTCATGTGACTATTTTTATTTAAATTAATTAACATGAAATAAAATTTCCAATGTAGTTCCTTGGTCACATGAGTTACATTTTAAGTGCTCGGTAGCCATTTGTGGTCAGTGGCTACCGGACTGGAAGATGTACGTCTAGAACACTCCTATCACTGCATAAAGTTCTAAGTAAACAGCAAAGTTAGAGACTGTAGCTTTCACTCTGAGTAAAATGGGGAGCTATGGAGGGTTTGCGCAGAGGAGAGACATTCTGGCTTCTATATTGAGGAGGGAGTCTAAGTGGGTTAAAACTCCTAAGTCTGTTTGTAGTTGTGAAAGCAAGAATCACTGATGGTGACTCAGATCAGGGCAGCAGGGAAGGTGGCGAGAAGGACTCAGTGCCTTGATGTTTCCAATGCAGAGCCAATGGGACTTGCAGATGGATGGCATAGAGGGCATGGAAAAATACAAAAGAGAAGGAGGAAGGATGCTGGCCAGGGCTGTGCAGCTAGAAAGCTGTGGTCAGCATCGTCTGAGAAGGAGAAGGCTGTGAGCAGGGCAGGTTTTGGGAGTGGAGACAAACGAGGAGTGTAGTTTTGGATACTTCGTGCGTGTGATATTTATTGGGTATCCCAGTGGAGCTCTGAGTAGACCACTGGCTGTAAAGGCCTGGAGTCCAGGAGAAGAGTCTGGACTAGATATTTACAATCGGCAGTTGTTAGAATGGAGATGCAATAAAGAGCCAAGACTGGAGGAATTTTTAAGGGAGTGAAAAGAGAAGATCTGTTGGAAGAGGTGGAAGATTTCATAGCACTAAGGGCTTACCTAGGGAAACAGCAGGAACCAGGGGAAACTGGATACTTCTCCTTTGTCCTATCAGCAGCGAGGAATTTTGGAAGATTCTTTTTTTTTTTTGAGATGGAGTCTTGTTCTGTAGCACAGGCTGGAAGTGCAGTGGCATGATCTCAGCTCACTGCAACCTCTGCCTCCAGGGTCCTGGTTCAAGCAATTCTCCTACCTCAGCCTCCCAAGTAGCTCGGATTACAGGCATGAGCCACCGTGCCCTGCTAATTTTTGTATTTTTTTAGTAGAGGCAGGGTTTCACCATGTCAGCCAGTCTGGTCTTGAACTCCTGACCTCGTGATCTACCCACCTTGGCCTCCCAAAGTGCTGGGATTACAGGCGTGAGCCACTGTGTCCCGGCCTTTGGAAGACTCTTAGGAAGCACATCATGAGCCCATCCCTGACTCCTATGGTAATTTCTCATTCATTTCGCAAGGTTAAGAGAGAATTCCACTCAGTGTGAAGCCAAAAGCCTTCCAATGGCTGAACAGCCCTCCATGACAGGGCCCCACAGCACTCTCCCGTCTCCCATCTGGTCTCCTATCATTGCGGCTCATACCCTGTGCTCATTGTGTCTGCCACACCCTGGCCTCCTTGCCATTCCCCAGGCACACTCCTGCCCCAGGGCCTTTGCAACAGCCGCTCCCTGTGTCTAGATGTCTAGAACGTTCTTCCCCCAGATACCTCATGGCTTACTCTTGCCTCCGCATGAAACTTTCCCGGCCGGCCCCATTTCCTGTCTCCTTACTGTGCCCTCTCTTTCCCGCTAAGACTTGTCCCCATCTGATGTGTCATACGTCGTGCTTATTGCTGATTCCTCTTCTCCCCTCACCAGAAGGTCAGCCTCATGAGGGTGGGGATGTTTGTTTCACTTGTTTTGCTCATTGATGTATCCCCAGCATTGGAAACAGCACCGGGCACCTGGCGGGCACTCGGTAAATATCTGTGTTGAGTAATCCAGTGTGAGCCGTTACCCACAGGACTGCTCAGAGAGCATCCAGAATGTCTGCAAAGGGGTGAACAGAAACAGAGAAGACAGGCACACTGTGTGGCTCAGATTTTTTTGGCCTTAGGGAAATAACTTTTTGACTTTTCTTGCAGTTTAACTGGTGGCAGGGGGAGTGAAGAGGGAAACCTGAAAGGGAGGTAAAGCTGGGATGAGAGCTGGCTTGTTGCTTTCAGAAGTACACCAATCTCGCCACCACCTTTTAGAGGACATGAGAAAATGGGAACACATCATCCCATCTCCAGATGGGATGATGGCAGCGTCTCCTCCTCCTCCTCCTTTTTTTCTCTCATTTTCTTTGTTGCTGTCACTTCAAATGCTGCCCTCTCTGACCTCTCTTAAATAGCCAGGGTAGAAACGTACAGGGGGGAGGTACCATGTGTGTCTTTGAAACCTGGCCCAGCAATGTGCCACCTGCACACGGCTCTCAGCGTGCAGAGCCTCCTGACTTCTCATGTCCGACCCACGGGCTGCAGCGGCTGCAGCTCCTGGCGGGGGCACAGATTCTGAGAGGCGGAGGCAGGGGATGGGAGAGGAGAGGGAGGATGTCTGACAGTGCTCCCACCTTTTTTTCTTTTAATAAAAGTACAGCAAATAGATCCTGTTGGAAAAATCGGACGAGTATTTTTATAGCGCGTTCTGACTGCCAGGGGCGAGGTGAGGAAGAGTGAGAACAAAGACGAGGGTCTCATCGTCTAATTCTTTTTGTCCAGCCTAAAGTATCATTTCTCATGATTGTTGAAAATGGCGCACCAGCCTCAGCGAGGACTTTAAAGGGAAGCTGAGCCCTTCAACATGCGAGTTTCATCGCCTGTGCTCTGAAAATGCTCCTTATTGCTGTAAATACGCCCCAGCCTTAGGAGTTAAGGAGAGCGGCAGCGAGCCGGAGCCCCCAGCTGTGGGATGTAGGGATGAGTGGGAGTGAGGGTTCCTTTGAGAAATGTGGGGAGCGGTTCTCAGATCACAAACTGACATGGTTTTATCTAGAAGAGACACATGGCTCTGACTCACTGAATTTCCATGCAGGCTCTAAGTGGGACACATCAAGGGAACCTCAGTGTTTTCAGCACCGGCTTCACAGGAGGAGAATGAGACACAGTTTTTATCAATTTCCTCCGGAAAACAAAAGGTCTGGATCCAGGGCAGTTGGTGAACGATGCTGAAGTGACAGGCAGGGAAACAGGACTTTTAAAAAGTGATAATAAAATGAACTACAGTCAGCTGAGTGTGCTGGTGAGGTGCATGCAGAGTATCTTGAGAAGGTGGCTTTGGAATCAGACAGACCTCGGTGAAATCTCATTTGCTCCACTGACCAGCTGTCTGACCTCAGCCAAGTAACCTAACATCTCAGGGCCTTGATTCTCCTCTCTGTAAAATGGGAATAATACCTAGTAACTACCTCTCAGGATTAAGATTTTTTTTTTTTCTTTAAGACAGAGTTTTGTTCTGTCGCCCAGGCTGGAGTGCAATAGTGCAATCTCAGCTCACTGCCTCCTGGGTTCAAGTGATTCTCCTGCCTCAGCTTCCTGAGTAGCTGGGATTACAGGTGCCTGCCATCATGCCTGGCTAATTTTTGTATTTGTAGTAGAGACGGGGTTTCACTATGTGGGCCAGGCTGGTCTCGAACTTCTGACCTCAGTGATCTGCCCGCCTTGACCTCCGAAAGTGCTGGGATCATTTTAAGGTTTAAACAAGAAAATGCATATCAGTGCCTGGCACAAAAAATCCCTCAATAATTGCTAGCTGCCACTTCCTCCTCCTCCACCACCACCAGCACTGCCATGGTCATCATGATCATCCTCATTAACTGAATTCTGACTGGACCACTTCCTGCCTGAGCAACTCTGGGCTGGTCTTCTAATTCTGTGTGTGTGTGTGCATTTAATTTTCTTCATCTGTAAAATGGACATTGTGACAGTATTTGACTCAGATTCATTGACATAATTTCTGTTAAGCACAGTGACTCAGTGGCAGCACACAGGAATGTTCCATACAGAGTCACCCCTGTGGTTAGGCCCTGTTACCATCCCCGTTCTAAGATGAGGTAGTTGCGGTTTTAAGAGCTTGCCGAAGGTCAGCATTTCAAGCAGGGCTCCTACCTGCTGCCTTCAGCTGCACGCTCTCAGAAGCAGCCCTGGAGACCAGGGTCTGGGTATAATTGGGTCCCAGGAGGCAGTGGTGGGGGTGAGGGCAGGGGCAAAGGAATGGAATGCAGCCCACACAGCATCCATCAAGGAGCAGGATGTCCCTGAGGGCAGCTGGAAACCTGGAGAGGTGGCACGGGTCATGGCCTCTGAGCCATGCCTCAGTGTCAAAGGAGTTGGGGTATTTATTCTCCTCCTTGCATTTGCCACTGGCTGAGGGGGGCTCCTGGGAGTGGCAACTCCTAGTCACAGTCCTATGCGTGGCTGAAGGAACGCTCTTGGGTATTCAGTTTCATCATTAGCAAGTGCTGGAGTGGAAACGCTGAAGGGATGGTCACCGTGCGCTTGTCAGCCGGGGGGCTGAGGGTAGAGTTGAAATGGTTTAGAATGGAGGAACTCAGCTGATCTCCGCAGACACAAGGAGAGCAAGGAGAACAGTGGATCAGAGTGCTGAAGACCATGGGAGCCACCGACATTGGAGAGGCGGAGAGGGCAGAGGGCTAGGACTCAAGGGGCTTGCACTGGCAGGAGAATGGAATTGGCTTTAATCAAGGAGACACTGGCTGAAGTTCTGTCCCATTGAGGTGTGGGGTCAGGATGGTGGGATTGCTGCTTTCCTAGGGCTGACAGCCTTGTAGACACCTACGTCTCAGGATGGGATGAGACCTGCTTTGCACAGAACCTCAGATAACGTGTTTCAGTAGCACAGTGGATAAAGAGCTTTAAAAGGCAGAACATGCCTTTTACTAACTTCCTCTGAAGGAAACAGGCCACCGAGAGGAAGTAACTGGTATAGAAGTGAGAAAACCAGACAGTGCCCCATGGAGATGAGGCGCATCGAAGGCAGAGTCCTAGGCTGGGGTCCCAGCACATGCTCCTGCCATGCCTGAGCTGCACCCCTTGCTCCATGTACTGAGGCCAGTTCTCTTCCGAAGTGGTATCCTAAAAACTCTTCTCCATGCTTAGGTTTTCCAAAATGGCCCTGCTTCCTGCTCCCCAGGGCCCAGTGTTCTCAGCCAGCTCCATCATCCACCGTGATGCAGCCAGAGCCTGCTGTAGCATCTCACTGACTCCATGGCATAAGAACTGGCCTTGCAGAAGGGCATGTAATTCACTAGAAATGATGCATCATGGGAAAACTTTTACCCCTGAATGCTAAGGTAAATTCCCCATTCCTCACTTTAGTTTTGTCCTTCATGGGAATTGCCATCATTAAACTACCAAAGAGACATGAAACATGAATCCGCACAACTCTGCTGGATGCCACCGGCCATCAGAACCCAAAGATGAATTCCGAACCGGGAAGCCAGGTGTCACCGTGGGAGAGAAGGGAGAGGGTGAAGGAAGAATAACCAAGAGTGCAAGGAAGGGGCAGAGAGAGAATCGCCAACATTGCAAGATTGCTCATAACAGGATTTTCTCATCATAGCCCCAAGCTGGAAATAATCCAGATGCCTGTGAACAGGAGGATAAATAAATGGATCCTAGTGGGGTCTGGCAATGCAATGGGATCAAAATAAAAATGAGCCATCAGATGTGTCTCTTTGGACTGCCGTAACAAAATACCATGCACGGGTGGCTTAAACAACATCAATTTATGTTCCAACAGTTCTGGAGGTTGGAAATCCAAGATCAGGGTGCCAGCACGGCCAGGTTCTGGTGAGATCCCCCTTCCTGGTTTGCAATGCATTGTGTCCTCACGTGGCCGTTCCCTGGTGCATGTGCACAACCAGGGGAAGAGAGAGAACTCTTTGCTCTCTCTCTCTCTCTTTTTTCTTTCTTTCTTTCTTTCCTTCTTTCTCTTTCTTTCTTTCTTTCTTTCTTTTTTTTTTTTTTTTTTTGAGACAGAGTCTCACTCAGTTGCCCAGGCTGGAGTGCAGTGGCATGATCTTGGGTCACTGCAACCTCCACCTCCCAGATTCAAGTGATTCTCCTGCCTCAGCCTCCTGAGTAGCGGAGATTATGGTCATCTGCCACCATACCCCCACTATTTTTTTGTATTTTTTAGTAGAGGTGGGGTTTCATCACGTTGGCCAGGCTGGTCTTGAACTCCTGACCTCAGGTGATCCCACCCAACTCGGCCTCCCAGAGTGCTGGGATTACATGCGTGAGCCATCTCACCTGGTCTGCTGTCTCTTTTTATAAGGGCACTAATTCTGTTGCAACAGCCCCACCCTCATGACTTCCTCTAACCCTAATCACCTTCCAAAAGCCCCATCTCCTAACACCATCAAATGGGGCTTTAACATATGAATTTTGGAGGAACACAAATAGTCTGTAATAGCATACCACAAAAGAATGAATGAATCTCAAAAACATGTCGAATGAAAGAAACTGGGCACCAAAGAGTACACACTATGCAATTATTTTAAGATGCATTTGTAGAACAGGCAAAACTAATCTATGGCAGTAAAAGCCAGGAATGGTTGTCTCTGCGGGGGTGGGTGCTGGCTGGAAAGGGCATGAGGACCTTTCTGGAAAGAGGGAAACGCGCTGGATCTTGACTGGCAGAAGTGGCATCACAGGTGTCTGCATGTTCATATCACATGGGACTGCACACTGCAACATGTGTATTTTATTTCATTATACCTCCATGAACATCAGCATTAACAATAAACAGCCCCATGAGACATGAACCTGCAGACACCTGTGATGCCACTCCTGCCAACAGAGCTTTTTGAGGAGTGTTATGACATCCAGAGAGACTGAAGACTTGTATGTGTGTGTATAATCACCTACACAGATACATACAAGTATACATACATACAACACACACACACACACACACACACACACACACACACACACACACACAGCCACAACCACAACCACATATATACACCATAGAACACTATGCAACCATAAAAAAGAATGAGATCATGTCCTTTGCAGGGACATGGATGAAGCTGGAAGTCATCACTCTCAGCAAATTAACACAGGAACAGAAAACCAAACATTGCATGTTCTCACTCATAAGTGGGAGTTGAACAAGGAGAACACATGGACACAGTGAGAGGAACAACACACATTGGGAACTGTTGGGGGCGGAGAAAGGGGAGGGAGAGCATTAAGCATTAAGACAAATACCTAATGCAATCTGGGCTTAAAACCTAGATGACAGGTTGATAGGTGCAGCAAACCACCATGGCACCTGTATACCTACATAACAAAAACCTGCTCATTCTGCACATGTATCCTGGAACTCAAAGTAAAATATTAAAAAATTATAAAAAAGAAAGAAGCCACAACCAATTGCAATGATTTGTCAAAAACTAAAGGACAGTACAAACCATCAGCGGGAACCCCATATATCAGTGTGCCAAAGGGAAACGGTGCAAGCGCTGTTTGGAGCAGACACGCTTATGAGACTGGGTGGACTGAATCCTGTCTGGAAAAATTGCTACTTCTTGATGAGTTATATTGTAGCGCTCATAGCTTTCCTTTTCTATTCTGGTGAAAAAAAATTACAATTTTTCACTGTTGCAGAGCTGAACTGTGACTTATGTTCCGCAATCTACATAGTTGATTTCATGTATTTCTGGCAGTTCTACCACATTTTCAATAGTTTCTAGAAAAAGTTGTTCCTTGGGGAAGCTAAAGGGTGTGTAGCTGTTTCTCCGTCGCTCCCTGCTGCTAGCAGACTTGTGGGGGAAAAGATCAGAGTTGAGGGTGAGAAGTGTGAAAGCTACATCGTCTTTGATTTCAGCACGATTCTGGGAGATCGTTACTCTTCACACCATGTTTGGGTCCTGTATGAGTCAGGGTTTTCCAGAGGGACAGAACCAATAGGATACAGAAAGGAAGTTTATTAGGGAGAATTGGTTCACATGGTTATGAGGCAAATTCCCACGATAAGCCATCTGCAAGCTGGGGAAGAGACAAGCCAGTAGTGGCTCAGTCTCAGTCCAAAGCTTCAAAACCAGGGAAGATGACACAGTGCAGCCTTCGGTCTATTGCAAAGGCCTGAGAGTCCCAGGAGGCTACTGGTGCAAGTCCCAGAGTCCAAAGGTCGAAGAACCTGGAGTCTGATGTCCAAGGGCAGGAGAAGCAGAAGTAAGCATTCAAGGCAGGAAGAAGAAAGAAGCCAGAAGACCCAGCCAGAAGGTTAGCCCATCTTCTTCTGCCTGCTTTGTGGCACCCACCCACACTGAGGGTGGGTCTTTCTCTCCCATTCCACTGACTCAAACGTCAGTCTCCTCTGAATACACCCTCAGAGACACACCCAGAAACAATACTTTACCAGCTAGCTAGGCATCCTTCAATCCAATCAAGTGGACCTCTAACATTAACCATCACATGTTCCCATTATCTGCCCTCGCCTTTTCTACTTAGGGCCCTTTTATCCTCCAAGTGGGGCCTTGGAACAGCCAAACACTTTAGTAAAAATGTGGACTCCGTGCTGATTGGCTATTTGGGCATGGATAAATTAACCAATGTTATCATTTGTAAAACGGATTCCCAAATGCTCATCCATAATGGCCACTCTGAGGATTAAATGAGAAACTGTCAAGCACTACGGCTAACGTCAGGTGGATGCTAAGTGGCGCATAGCTTCTATTTACCCCACTCATAATATTATTGTCAAGTCAGATATGCTGGTCTATCAGTGCATACTTTGTTATTCCATATGCACGTTCATTTACTCATCCATTCATTAATGCATTCATTCAATTATTCAACAAGCATTTATTGTACACATATAATTACAAGCCATGATAACTTTCTTGGAGAAAAGGGACGTCATTTTCTGGGTCGATAACAGTGGAGCTTGTCTGAGGTCGTGGGTTCCAGGAGTCTTCCCCAAGCAGGTGGTGGCAACAGAGCTGAAATGTGAGGACGGGAGGATGAGCTTTCCAGCCCCTTACTCATTCCAGCCATTGTGGCATTACTGAGCAGTCTTCAGTCAGGAATGGGTTTTGCCCTTCTTTCTATCAACTGCAATGCTTTCAAGCTATAGCTCAATACCGGTCCTCACCAGGAAGTCACTTCTCAACTGGGCTGCTGGTGCTCAGCACCCTGGTGTGAGTCCTGCAGGACTTAGGATCTGTCCTACACCACCGTCAAGGGAACATGTGATTATCCTCTGTCTGGTTTGTGTGTCTTCTCAACCCAGCTCTAAGCCCCAGAAAATAGACATATCCTGTCCACCTCTCATTAATTATTGTGATGCTGGACACTGAGAGATTCCAAAAGAGGTTCTTGTTGTCTAGACTTCTGTATGGATAAACATTATATCATGCATAAAAGATGTCAGTATCAATAGGACCCTTGGCTAATTTGTTCTTTCAATAAATCTTTATTGTGTACTTTATGTCAAACACTGTTCTAGGCGTTAGACGTACATTTGTGAATATAGAGGAACTTCTTATCTAGCAGGGCCCAATGCACACACAGCAAACATATGTTAATTCTATCGTAAGTTAAAAGGTGATATGGGCGAAGGAAAAAAGTAGGTAAAGGGTTTGTTTTTTTTGTTTTTTTTTTTTTTTGTTTCAGGGCAGACGTGGTGGAGGTAGAGGGTGTTAGAATGTTAAACAGGAAAGTCATGATAAGATTCCTTGAAAAGATGACATTTGAGCACATTCTTGAAGTAAGCCATGTGGTCATTTGGGGGAACGTGTTCCAGGTGGAAGAAATGACCTCTGCAAAAGCCCTAGGGTTGGAGGCTGCCTGGCGTGTTTGAGGAACAGCCAAGCCAGTGTGGCTGGACTGAGTGATCAGGAGAGGGATGGGGGAAGAGGTCAGGAGACACAGGGACAGGATCACAGGGAGCTGCATAAAGAATTTGGCTTTTACTCTGAGTAGAATGGATTTGTGTCCCACCTAGCTCTTTTGCTGTTCATTGTGAGAACCTGGGACGTCAGTTCACCTCCCCAAGCCTCGGTGGTCTCATTTCTCAATATGATGATGATGATGATCATGATGATGATATGTCCCCTACAGGTGACTGGGGTGAATATTACATGACATAAAGCCCAAAGACGGGCACCCAGTAATTATTCCTCAAATGCAAACAATGGCTGTTTACATCTGTTTTCTTGGTTGCCATTACTATTATGACTATTGATTTTGGAAGGGGAAAGACACTCCCCTTTTGTAAATGCCTTCTGCTTCTCAGAGGCTGTGCCTGTCATAGTGTGTCCTATTTAAGCCACTTCCTGGCCCTTTGGAAAGAGGTCCTAAGTCTCTTGAAACTAATGAGTAAGCCAAACCTTCAGAGAAGAGTTTTGCTAAGTGTCCAACAGCTGGTTCAATGCCAAGCAGGACTTCGAACCCAGGTTCAACTGACTCCAAAGACTGGCCTCATTCCTCAGAGATGCTGATGGGATTTCACCCTGCTATTCTTAGGAGGTGACCATCCTCTCTATTGTGTTTATAACTTAAAGTCTGATTTTCTAGAGCTTGGCTGAAAGATCATAAAACTATATGACACTTTCCCTCCTTGAATTATGATGGGAGAGAAAAACTCCCTTATGAATTTCAAAGATCAATAAGGACCTAGATATTTAGATATTTTCTGAAACTATCCTGGCCCAATTCACTGGACCAAAAAAATAGGTAACATATATATTCTGAAATGCCTATACATTATATAATATATATTCTGTATATAATATATATTCTGAAAAGTGCACACACACACACACACACAAATAAATGGTTTGGCCATGTCCCCACCCAAATCTCCCCTTGAATTATATTTCCCATAATCCCCACATGTCATGGGAGGGAACAGGTGGAGATAGCTGAATCAAGGGGGTGGTTTCCCCCATACTGTTCTTGTGATAGGGAGCGAATTCTCACAAAATCTGATGGTTTTATAAGGGGCTTCCCCCTTTGCTCAGTTCTCATTCTCTTTCCTGCCACTCTGAACAGGTGCCTTCCACCATGATTGTAAGTTTCCTGAGGCTTCCCCAGCCATGTAAACTATGAGCCAATTAAACCTCTTTTCTCTATAAATGACCCAGTCTTGGGTATTTCTTCAAAGCAGCATGAGAGCGAACTGATACACTTAATTTAAAGGCTTTTCAGAATTTAAAGAAGATCTTTGTAGAGTTCACTTTGAGCTCATTATAATGAATTGTTTGCATCAAATTCTTGTTTGATCTGATTGAATATATCTATTTTTTAATGTACCTTCTTTACCTTTTTTTAATGTTAAGAAATCTCAGGGATTGTTTAGAAAGAGTTGAGGTTTCTAGTGAGTAAAAGGACATTTGAATGTGAAGGATGTGTCCTACAGAATGCCTATAATCATCCAGGTCAACATACGTACTCCCTTGATTGAAAGTATGGGCCTTTCTGAGCTCATTTAGCAACCTAAACTCCTGAGCTAGCACCTGAAAGAGTCATGGAATGTGCAGGAATTAAGAGTAGAGAATGCGTTTTGTCTCAACAAATGAATTCATTCTTCCTGACAGTCTTTAATTAAGATGAGCTATCCTATACGGCATTTAGGAACTTGACATAAATCAGAATGTGAGACTTACATAGACTGTGACTATAACCTTGCCAGGACCCTCATTCAGACTTGATGGATTCCAGCTCAAGGAACCTGGCCAAACATCGATAGAACCATTGACTAGGGCTGTTGCCAATTGTCAGCTTGAAAGGAATTCATACTGGAACTGTTCAGCTATAGACATTGCCGAGGAAAGCATTAGGAAGAACACAGTCTGGAGTTCATTCACAGGTAGTCCATTATAAATTTGAGTCATAATTTATATTAATGAGAACCTAGAAACTAAGTACAATCAGGGGACTAATGAACTTATATAATTTTGCTTTGTGGTGAGCATGGACTTGCTTGGTGGGCAGCAAATTCATACCCAACCACATTCTCCTTAAATTCTAAATCTCACTTCATAGTGACCATACATTCTATATGGATTATACTTTGAATTTATACTAACACATGTGCACATATACACCATATATATACACACACACAGTATCCATGTATACATATATGTACCTTTTAGTATACATGTCTACATGTATACTATATGTGTGTGCTAAAATTACTTTACTTTTGGCCAAAAAGCTGAGTGAGGTAGGATAAGTTCTACAAGAAACAATTACTACAATGTTGTCTACTCTGTATTAGTCAATGTTCTGAAAGTTTCATGTACATTAACTCAATTAAACACTGTTATAACATAAGAAGGCAACGACTATTATTATCCCATTTACAGATGAGAAAACTGAGGTCAAGAGAGGTTAAGTCACTTGCCTGCGGTCATGCAACAGTAAATGGGGGAGCCAGAGGTGAAGGGTGTACCGACACCATGAACCCCAGCCTTGAGGACACTTGCTGATATTTGAGGTCCTACCCTGAGTGTCCCTTCCTTAGGAAAGCATTTCCCAATCCCTGGATTAAAAACCTGGGTCAGCTCTACCTTAGGGCTTCCCTTCTCAGCCCTCTGGAAAGCTAATGATTTCACAGCTCTTGTGAGAGATTGTTGGGTTAATGCCATTCTTCCCCGTATGGGAAAAGTCAAGTCTGTTTGCTCACCATGCATCTTCGGTACCCAGCTCTGTTCCTGGCACACAACAGGTACCTTGTTCACAATTGCTGAGTGAGTGACAGAAGAGTCCAATGTTGTAAAAGGGAAAAGACGAAGGAAACAAAGGGACAGGAGGGCTCAGAGCAGCAGTCCCTGAAGTCAGGGTTGGTTTGATTAGAGGCAGCCCAGGTATTCTAAAAGGGAATACCTGTTCCTGACCTAGCTCTGGCTTCTTAGCTCGGGAAGCACCTGATGGAGCAGGAGGGGCTGGACGTTTGGCTTTCTAGTTCCCCTGTCTCCTGCCTGACCCTCTGGGCCGTGCAAGCTTAAACACAGAGGTCTTAGTGTCAGGCTCGGTATCAGACGGCATCCCCTCCGTGTGGCCACAAGACAGTGTTTGGGTACCAAATTATCACCGATGTTCTGTGGAGTAGGGAAAACACAGTTGGGCCAGCGGGGGTCTCAGAGCAGCATTTTTTCATTCATGGACCCTTAATGAGCACTTCCATGCACCAGGCAATGTTCTAGCGTCTGGGCATATGGTTGTGAAATTAACCAGAGAAAGTCCCTGCCCTCAGGAAGTATACAATCTAGCGGGGCTGAGTGGAAAAGACAATAAATACCTGGACAATAGGTAACAACAGGTAAGTCCCGTGGTGACACAAGCTAGGCAGGAAGCAAAGTGGGTAAGGGTCTCAGAGCGAATGTGGGTGAGTGGTCACGGCAGGCCTTTCTGAGGAGGTGACATTTGAGCTGAGCCCTGAAGGAGGTCAGTATGCGAGCCAGGTGCATGTCTGGGGGGCCGTGGGGGGAGAACATTCCAGAAGGAGATTACAGAAGATGCAAAAGCCGTGACATGGGCAGGTGCTTGTTATGTCTGAGGAAGCTGAAAGGCCAATGAGGCTGAGCCAATTCGGGCAGGTTGAAAGGAAAGGTGATCTTTACTCTGAGTAAGGCGGGTTGTCACCGTGTTCAGAACAGAGACTGTCAATTTATGCTGCAATTGCAGTCTTCCTGCCAAATCCAGATAAAAGAGTTTTCCAGAAAGTTGGGGGATGGGCAGGGGAGATGATGCTGAGTGTGTTGAGTGTGCATGGGCTTTTGAATCAGACAAACTTGGACTTGAATCTCATTTCCACCCCCCACTAGCCGGGTGACCTGAGATAAATCCTGCAGCTTCTGAGTCTCAGTCTCCTTACCTACAAAATGGGACAAATAATGCCACCCTCACCAGGGCCACGGGGAGCACCAAGTGAGATAATGCAGGTGGAACCTCAGCCCAGGGCAGAACACTCTGATTCCCCAGCCGACCGCAGCCTCAGAACAACATTCACTCATTCATAGACACTTAGTGGAATGTGTCCAAGAATGAATGAGTTAGTGGGGGTGGGACTGGGATTCAAGTCCAAGTTTCTCTGATGGAAGCGCCCATGCACACCCAGTTGCCAGGGCTGAGTAGATGTCACAGTCTTATCTTACTGTACTATTGTTTTACCTTCTAAAGCCCCAGATGGAACACGTGAGGATCTGACAGTGGTTTTCCTGGGACTCTGCAGGATGAGATTTCATGGTGACTCTTGAACTCACAATGAACCTTCTGATAAGTAAGCTGGCTTCTAGGGTAGCAAGAGGACATTGCAGCTAGAGCCTTTACTCAGGAGATGAGAAGACCAGCTAGTGCTTCAGATGCCCCCAGCTCCGGCAGGAGCTCCCTAAGGCTTGGTAAGATGTAGGGGCAGTCTGTATCTTCCCTGACCTGACTCTAAAGCCAGGCATTGTGGATGCAAGGTGAGAACACGGACCTGCTTTGGCCATCCCCTGCCCAGCTGGGTTCAGACTGACCTCTGATACAGACACTGAGGTCATGAATCAACTCCTTCTCCAACCTCCTCTGCATCCCACCGAACAGTGCAACTTCAGTGAGCCCCAGAAACCCACTGGGCCAGGTATCTTCATGCTCTGTTTTGTTAAAGTGACTTATGGTTTTTCATTATGTGCTTTTGCATAACTTTCTTCCCTGCTGGAGAAAGCCAAGGAATATAAGATGATTTATCTATGATATTAGAATAGCTTATGTTAAACCAAAGTATATTTGCCAGCCCAGAGACCAGGTTGGCAGTGGCTCAGCAGGCAGGGGGAGCCTGGGAATCTATCTGGCTCTTCTTTTCTCTGGTGTTGCAGCTTAGGAGCTTTTTATAGGAATGGTTTGGGGCTTTGACTGAAGATGCAGGAGGCAGGAATAATTGGCAGAAGGTGCTGAAGTGTGGTTAGAAGACAGAATGCGTTCTTTGCAATGTAAACATCTAGAATCCCTTCTTGGTATCTGTCCTTACAGGTCCTTTTTGTGGGCATTTGTAGCTTTTAGGACAATTGTGTGTGGGGCAAGTTGTGCACTGCACAACTCTAGAGGGTGCCATTTATGTCAGTGTCCATGTGAATGGCTGTGCAGTGGACAACCTGTGCAGCTGTACATGCTGGCTGTGCGCATGCGTGGGTGAGCCTAGTCTTGCAGGAGAAGGCGCTCGCTTGCCTGGGAGCAGCGTACATTGGTGAAAAATGCCTGGACTATGGCCTCAGATCTGGGCCTACACCCTGGCCCTGTTACTTGCTGTTGACTTTAGATGAAGGGCCTAATTTCTTTCTAACACTGTTGTCTCATCTGTGAAATGAAGATAATTTTCATCTGAGCTCAACCATGGAGAGGATTAAATGAAGCAACTTATGTGAGGGGTAATGATCATGAGACTACTATTTGTTGAATGTGGTCTTTGCGTCATTCTCTCCTTTAATCTTCATGACAAGCCGTGAGTGTGTATCCTCATTCTCATTTTCTAGAAAAGAAAGCTGAGCCTTTGAGAGGCAAAGCTACTTGCCCCAGTTTACTATGTTAGTTGGGACTCTAGACGGTGTTAGAAACTCAACTGGAGCTAGTGTAAGCAAGTGTAATTTGTTGTATGGGGTCAGAGAAGCATCCAGGATTGGCTTAAGGCACATGTGTATCCGGGGGCTCAAGTGACGTGCCCAGCTCTCCGCCTCTCCCACCTGTATTTGGTTCCTTTGTTTCCCTCTGTGTGGGCTTAATTCTCAGTCTGTGTGTTTTCCTTTATTGGCAAGGCTGAGGTGGACAGTCCCATGCTTACATGGTCTTTGGTGACTGCCTTCTCAGAGAATTTGCATCTTCCCCAAAACGTTCCAGCAAAAGTCCCGGGAGATAGCTTTGATGTCCAGGCCCAGGTCACTGGCCCACCTGGAGTGAAGTCTTTAAGGGAAGTTCTATCTGAGCCACATGGACTGAAAATCAGGGAGGAATTAGATTCCAAAGCGATCAATCCACTAGGTATGGTTACAGAGTGACTACGTGCTGGGAAGAGGATTTGGATCCAGTAGTGCTTGATGCATGGGAAGTGCCTAATAAATGGTATCAAAAATGGCTCAAAAATGGTATTATCACTGCTATTGCATGCAGTGTGTGTGGAGCTGAGGTCTTCCTGGATTTCTGGATAGCATTGGAACCGTCTCCAAAGAGTGTCATACTTACTACTATTTGCCCTATGCCATTTCAGGGCTACTCTTTACAAGAAAATACATTAACAGATGTGAAAACACAATAAAATGTATAAACTCACCATGCTGCTATTTTCGAGTATTGGACACCTCATCATGACCCCCTGAAAAATAGAGTATAGGCTGTGTTCCTCCATTTTACAAAGAAGAAAATAAAGGGACTGCAGACTTCTAAATCTGACCAATTTCAGCCTGGGGTTTGTGGTCAAGCAAGGATGGAACCCAGGCTTCCTGTCTCTCAGTCCAGAGCATCAGCATCACACAATGTTTCTCAGTTCTGTTCCAAGGAACACCAGGGTTCCAAAGAAGTACATTGTGACGGGCAGGTGCTGAGTAGACGGGGCCTTAGGATCTTCCAACAAGTTGCTACAAGACTACTTTCTTTTTCTGTTTATAAAGGCGATAATTTGAGCCAAAGTTTGCACTGTTCTTGAAAGTTAATAAGCCATTGCTGTGGACAAAGGGCTGCTGTTATTAGTTAGTCTTAGGCAAAGAAGCCTCAATCTGAGTTTCCTTGTTAGAAGTCAAACAGAGGTGGAGAATATAATCCAATGATCTCCCATAGGGAAATTACTCTTCTGCTAGAACCATAAGGAAAGCCTTGGGGATTAGAACCTGAGACCCAGACAATGGTTTAAGAATGTTTGTATTGCCCATAGAAAGATGAGCTGCCATCTCTTAGAAACTCACCTGCCTCCTGGACCACAAAACAGAAGTTTATCAGGCATGAGGCTTTCTATATTCAATAACTTCTGGATGCAAGGATGTTACCTAGCTGAATTAAAATCAAAAGCTTCGTCTGTTTTCAACCCTTCAGGGGGCAGCTGTACCAAATCCAGCCACATGATGAGACTTTTCCTTTTGTTTCCTTCCACTGTAAGTTCAAAGGAAGAGAAAGTAAGAGAAATAAAATACAAGTGACTGGCTGGGCATGGTAGCCCATGCCTGTAATCCCAGCACTTTGGGAGGCCGAGGCGGGTGGATCACGAGGTCAAGAGATCGAGACCATCCTGGTCAACACGGTGAAACCCCGTCTCTACTAAAAATACAAAAA
>NW_022436983.1:8053547-8073502 GCF_009761245.1 Sapajus apella | reverse complement strand
TGTAATCCCAGCTGCTCAGGAGGCTGAGGCAGGAGAATTGCCTGAACCCAGGAGGCGGAGGTTGCGGTGAGCCGAGATCGCACCATCGCACTCCAGCCTGGGTAACAAGAGCAAAACTCCGTCTCAAAAAAATAAATAAAAAATAAAAATATGAAAATTAGCTGGGCATGGTGGCACGTGCCTGTAGTCCCAGCTACTCTGGAGGCAAAGGCAGGAGAATCGCTTGAACCCGGGAGGTGGAGGTTGCAGTGAGCAGAGATTGTGCCACTGCACTCCAGCCTAGCGACAGAGTGAGACTACGTCTCAAAAAAAAAAATAGACACACACACACACACACACACACACACACACACACACACACACACACACACGACTACTTAGTAAACATCACTTAAGACTGGGAATCTAGAAAGGCTGGGTGGTGCAGGTTGATCCTGGAAGTGTCTTATGCGCTGTGTAGTGTTTTGTTCTGGGCCAGCCTCGTACTTTACATAGGCTGCCTGTGCTATTGAAGGAAAAGGGAAAGCTCTTCCCCACTGGGCTTGTTACAGGGATTTAATCTATGCCGTCATGCTGCTGAGCATGTGTTTTTAGGGCAGATAGCTGAATAAACACGGAAGCTCACGGATGTTCTCTGAAGCACACTCAGATCACATCTCATCAGAACCCGGAATATGTAACTCACCAACCAAAGCCAAAACACAGAATTCAATCTCAGTTTAAAATAACAAAGGTAAAAATAGCAATTTGCCTATTTTCTTCTTGGTTCACATTGACTCACCAGGCTCCTTTGCTGCTGACATTTCTCAGAACCTTCACCCATATGTGTCAGGAATATCCAAGAAAACCTTCCAAATCTCAGTCCCTGGGGTGGACAAAATTAACTTTGCAAAATATTGACATTGGCAGTGGAAAATCGGCCCATGCGCTGCTGCTGGATATATTTGTTACTTTGTTGCATTTACCAGCTCATTGGGCAGTCAGTGTAGTTAGTTACTCAGACAGGGGAAGAGCTGCCCCAGGACCCAGTGCAGTCAGTGAAAGGCTGGGGAGGGGGCTAAGGCCTCTGTCCAAGCCACTCCCTGAAGCCCTCACCTCTTCCCTGGACTTACCAGGGAGTTAGGCCAGTTTCCTCTGCGTAGAGATTGGTCTTCAACAATGTGCCTTAGGTTATAGCTAGAGCTACTACATCAATTAAAAAGATGTAAATAGTGTGTAGTCAACTTGCATCTATGATACACAGTTTTGGAAGGTGAATTTTGCCAAATCCCAGAGACATTTTGGGGTAAAAAAGGGTTTGGGAGATTCCTCTTGGGCAGTCACATGCCCACTCTCAAAATCAGGTTCTGTGAAGTTTTGAATAAAGACACTTGTTCAACAGTATTTAACCCAGAATTTCCCAAACTTGTTGATAGAATCTGCTTATATTTCTAAGACTTCAGTTTGGAAACATCTTTATTGAACCCACAATGTCTCAGAATCACAGTTTGCCACTGTCCTAATATGGTGACATTAAGGAAACCGTCAACTATGCTTTGTAGGGTCTTTATGGGAAAGTTCATTCCAAGCCCTAAACAGAGATCCAGGGATGTGTTTTCTCCCACTGTGGCTTTCCTTGTGTCCCTCTAGGGTGGAGACTTCAAAGCCACTCTTGGAGGATAGACGGTAGCACCCCCAACAAAACCTGCTGCAAAAGGAGAATATAAGATAATAACACTCAGTCAATCACCCAGTTCTGAATGGGGTGCTAGGAGTCCCCTGCTATTTGAGAACCATTCCGCCGATCATTCCAAGGAATATTTCAAAACTCACTGGGAGCTCTTCCCTGAATAATGAGGGCAAACAATTATTTATCATTGATACATGTTGATTACACACTATTTACATCCTTTTAGTTGACATAGTAGCTCTAGCTATAATCTAAAGCACATGGTTTAAGACCAGTCCCTACGCAGAGGGAACTGGCCTAACCCTCCGGTAGGTCCAGGGAAGAGGTGAGCGCTTCATAGAGTGGCTTGGACAGAGCACTGGGCAATCATGTCCAGTGACAAGGGGATGGGCTGGGAGGGATGGTGGCTTCTCAGGCATTGAGACACATGGGGGGGTGACTGAGCAGGGTGGAAAGAACATGGACTTCAGACAGAATAGGGTGCAGACCTGGCCTTTCTCACTTCTGCGTTTTATGACTTTGGGAAAGTCATTGAACTTCTCGGGATCCCAGTTTACTTACTTTTAAAATAAGAACAGGAACACTGTCCTCACAGGGTCACTGCAAAAACTGAATAAGGTATATTTATTACAACGCCTGGCTTAGGCTGGCATAGAATTTCCTTTATAAAGATGGAGTGCTACATAGAGATAAACTTTTTCCTATTGAAAATGCTCAATATAGTTCAGATAGGAATAAAAATATATAGCACCTGTGTATTTTTCCACGTGCTTATTGAACACTCATTATTGACAGTTGCATCGAATACCAGGCTAGAAGTTTTCAGACAAGACTTCACAGAGGGACAGTTTCTGGGCATGGAGGTGGTCCCCACAAGCCCCCACCCAGCCATCATTTCTGCAGGTGCAGAAGCCTGATTTTTATTTGCACACACAGAAGCGTACTGGTGACTGACTCATGATAACCAAACTCACAAGACTCTGAGGGATTCTCTGGAGGCTAATTTCATGATTTCCAGTGGGAGAAATGTCTAGTTTCAGAGGTAGGGAGAGTTCTTTGGCCTGCCCTACTTGAGAGATCAGATCATAGGCTAAAAGTTGCTTTGGGAGTATACGATTAGAAGACAGGCATTTGATCTCCTGAAAAATGCCCTCACTCTGGCTAGGAAAGTCAGATTAATTGTCCAAAGATCAAGCCTTGCTCTCTAGAGGCAAAGTCATTTTCCTTGCTTGATGCTAATAAATTCTGACCAGTTCCTAATCTTCAATATTATTTTCCTTGCACCAAGAACAAAGTCACTTTCCACCAGAAAACTTACAACATGGAGGTAGAATGTTATTTCCATTGGTTACATGCTGACAGTAATAATAAAAGACCAGCCACTCTCCTGAGTGCATCCTATGTGCCAGGCACGGTGAAAAGCACTTTATGCATGTTCTCTCCGTTAATCATCACAACAAGACTGCGTGGCTTTAGACTTTACAGAGGAGGAGATCAGCACTCAGAGAGGTTAAATAACCTGCCAGGGTCACACAGTTATGAATTTGTGGAGTTGAAAATCAGAACTCAGATATTCCTGAATTTGAGCCCTAATGTCTCATCAACACTACCTTTAGCAGTAAGATCTTTCTAAGGTTCTTATTCTTACAAATTCTTGCTTCCATTGGACCCACAGGATATACCCTGGTTCCACCCATAATTCTGTGTGGACCATCTCCTGGGATAGACATGTCTAGAGATGGCAAATTTTTCTATGTAGATTTCTTGTGGTTTCGTTTCAGATGACAGTCTTTTTCTGATTTCCTAGAGTCTCCTTGCACAGCCTGGGCCTATAGAAGCCACTTGTTTCTCTGGTTTTACTCCAGCCAGCCAGGAGGGGCCATTATCCCAGGCTCACTTCAGTGATGATCATTTGAACTGATGTGTTTCATTGACTCCATGGCACTGAACAAATGCATTGCAGACTGAGAAGCTGAAGTTGGTTTCCTTATAGACTTATTAATTCACGTTTCTGTGAAGGTGAAGTCAAATTAAGAATCTTTCCTTCCAAATCAGCAGCCAGAGAAATGCCAAGAGCCTCCCTGTAACGGTCTTGCTGTTGATAACAATTGGGCTAACTCAGTAGCCAGGTGGAGCAGATTTAGCTTTTTTAAAATGGCCATGGTTAACGGTGGAGTGTCATTTCATCAATGGAATAATACATGCAGAGTGTACCTAGAACTATTGTTTTGTTTTTTTTTGGCGGGGTGGTGGCAGGGAGAGGACAGAGTCTGGCTCTGTTGCCAAGGCTGGAGTGCAGTGGTGTAATCTTGGGTCATTGCAGCCTCCCCCTCCCAGGTTCAAGCAATTCTCCCAGCCCAGCCTCCCTACTAGCTGGACCACAGGCACATGCCACTGCAGCTGGCTAATTTTTGCGTGTGTGTGTGTGTATGTGTGTGTATGTGTGTATGTGTATGTGTGTGTGTGTATGTGTGTGTATGTGTGTATGTGTGTGTGTGTGTATATCTATGGATGTATATATTTTGTGTGTATGTGTGTCTGTGTGTGTGTGTTTGTGTATCTATGGATGTATATATTTTGTTTGTGTGTGTGTGTGTGCGGGTGTGTGTGTGTGTATGTGTGTGTGTATGTGTGTGTGTGTGTATATGTGTGTATGTGTGTAGTGTGTATGTGTGTGTGTATCTATGGATGTATATATTTTGTGTGTATGTGTGTGTGTGTGCGTGTGTGTGAATGTGTGTGTGTATGTGTGTCTGTGTGTGTGTATCTTTGGATGTATATATTTTGTTTGTGTGTATATGTGTGTGTGTGCGGGTGTGTGTGTGTGTGTATCTATGGATGTATATATTTTGTTTGTGTGTATATGTGTGTGTGCGGGTGTGTGTGTGTGTAGGAAGAATGGGTTTCGTTATGTTGCCCAGGTTAGTCTTGAACTCCTGATCTCAAGTGATCTTCCTGCCTTGGCCTCCCAAAGTGCTGGAATTATAAGCATGAGCCACCACCATGTCCAGCCGGTTTTTTTCTGCTTTTTGCCTACATATAATAAAATTAAAATTTTAAGCAATTTATTTTTTTCGCTCTGTCACCCAGGTCAGAGTGCACTGGCATGATCTCGGCTCACTGCAACCTCCGCCTCCTGGGTTTAAGTGATTCTCCTGCCTCAGCCTCCTGAGTAACTGGGATTACAATGCCCATGACCCCACCTGGCTAATTTTTGTAGTTTTGGTAGAGACGGGGTTTCACCATGTTGGCCAGGTTAGTCTTGAACACCTGACCTCAGGTGATCCTCCTGCCTCGGCCTCCCAAAGTGCTGGAATTACAGGTGTGAGCCACTGCATCCAGCCAGCAATTCATTTTTTTATGTTACTATCAAGGCAAATGTTTTCTAATTTACTGCTGAAATCTCAGTTTGCAGAATCTCTACTGTTACTTGATTCTGTATCAAGAAGTCACTCTCTAGTGACATTCCATAATATTTTATATCCAAACAGAAGCCATCAGCGCCAAGTCCTGCTCTGTAGACATGTCTGGAATGTGAATGCATATAAATGATGCTTCCATGGAGTTAGACACAGGATGGCACATAATCAGGGGGTGCTTAGCTCCTAATGCTGTCAAGGAAATCCCCAAATGAGGCACTGTTGCAAATGCGAGTACAGCCCCAGAGCCGAAAAAATTGCAGCTGCCTATGGCTCTTTGGCATTTCACTGAGGTTCATGATGCAGGAGGGCAGCGTCTTTTCTCTGCAACCTCTTCAGCAGCCCACTTTTGTCTCTGTCCCTCAGCTGTGTTTTCTGTCTTCTGCATGTGGCATCTCCCCATCTGCCTGACCACAGCCCCTGGAATTTGTCTTTTTCATCCTCCCTTTGCCAGACTGAGAGTGGCATCATGGAAGTGCTGGGTGGGCATGCACCTCCATGGCAGGAAGCGCACCTGCAGCTTTAGTGGTTCTTTGGGGAACGTGGGGAAGGGAAGGAAAGGCAAAAGATCTTACTACTACACCTGCCACTGTGGGATGCTGAAATTCACGGGAAACTGCACAAAGCAGCACAAGCGTCAGAATGATCCCAGTCCAGAGGCAAGGGGGCTGGGGTATTCACATACCCATTCTTCATGGCCACTGGTGATGGCTGCATTCCTTAGGACATCTGGTCTACTGCATGGGGGCAGCACATCATTCAATTGGTGGGGAAGAGCCCTCAGCCCAGCCATGAGATGCTGTTAGTTGGAAATCGGCTGGAGCTCCCAAAAAGGTCCACAGAATAGGGATAGGACAATGGCTTCATCTGTCATACATGCTATATCTCTGAGAGAGCAAATTTACCTAAGACCCTCAATTTTACCTCCAAAGTATATAATAGGCCTGTCCATTTCTCCATCTTCCCTAATCCTAGTGAGCCGAATCTACATATTGTCTAGATCAATACAAGAGCCTCGGGATTGGTTTTCCTACTTTTACTAATTAAAAAAATATATTTTATAATGAAATATTTCAGGCAGACAAGGAAAATAAAGAGAATAATGTAGCTAACACTACCTCCATCATCGACCTTGCTACACCTCAACATGTTGTCTAATTGCTTTACTTACTTATTTAACAGTATTAAAGTTTTATAGATACAATTAAAGCTCCCTCTGTATTCCTTCTTTTTATTTTTTATTGAGACACAGTCTTGCTGTGTGGCCCAAGCTGGAGTGCAGTGATGTGATCTTGGCTCACTGCAACTTCTGCCTCCTGAATTCAAGCAATTCTCTTGTCTCAGCCTCCCGAGTAGCTGGGACTACCAGTGTGCACCACCACGCCCAGCTAATTTTTGTATTTTTTAGTAGAGACAGGATTTCACCATACTGGTCAGGCTGGTATCGAACTCCTGACCTCAGGTGATCCACCTGCCTCATCCTCTCAAAATGCTGGGATTACAAGAGTGAGCCAACACTCCTGGCCTCTGTGTTCCTTCTTGATTTTATTCTTCTCCAACCCTCCCAGAGGGATTGATGTTTATCATCCCTATGCATGGTTTTCTATTTTTGCTACATATGTATATAATACACACACATATACACGGTATGTGCATATAAGACTGTTTTATATTTTTTCAAACTTCCTAAATTGGCATCATGCTGAAGAAATCATTCTGAAGCTTTCATTTTTTGCTAAGAATGTTTCTACAGTTTCAACCATGTTGACGCATAGAGTCCTAGTTCAATCGTTTCCACTGCTGTATAGTACGATACCATGTGAGCGCACTAGGAGTTATGCATTTATTTTTTGGTTAGTGAATTCTAGGTTCTCCCTCTCCCCTCCGCCTCCACCCCACCACAGAAGTTTTTTTTTTTTTTTTTTCTGTATGACAAATGTGCTGCAATAAATACTCTTTGGCTTTACCAGTTACTTTAGGAACACGTGGGAGTCTTTTTTGAGTATATTCTTAGAAATGGAAATGCTGAAAACTAGAACATGTACATCTCCAGTGTTACTAAATATTGCCAAATTCCTCTGGAACTTAAACTCATTTGCTCTTTCATGGACAGGGTGTAAGAATTCCTGTTTTTCTACATCCTCACCAACTCCTGGTGTTGTCATTTTTCATTTTTGCCAATCTAGTGCAAAGCATGTTATGGGCCTTGGACATTTCTCCACCTTGGCTTCCTGCCTGTAGCATCTGGGGAGACGGTCCCTGCCAGGCATGATAGGAATGAAAAGATCTCCTTGTTTTGCTTTGCATTTTCCTGATTACTAATGAGGTCAAACATTTTTTATGTGCCTACAAGCCATTCATATTTTGTCTTTTGTGAATTTTCAGTGCATACCCTTTACCTTCCATTCTATTGAGTCATGTTCTCCCTGAATTGTGGATATATCTTTGTATATTCCAGATGCTAATTTTTAAAATGTATCTACTCTCACTGTGTGATTTACATTTTACTTTCTTTGCAGTAGCTTTTGTTTTCTAGATGATTTTAATGTCATCACATTACCATATTTTCTTTATCATTTGTATTTCCAAAAGCAATTCTCTACCAAGAAGTCACACAAATAGTCTCCTTTATTTTCTCTTAAATGCATTTTAAAGGTCTCCCTCTTTCTGTTTTGAGGTAAAGATCTAATTTAATTATTTTCCATATGGAATAATGGCAATCCCAGTACTACTTATCATTCCATTTTTTTTCTCAGTAATTTATGATGTCACCTCTATCATAGATTAAGTGCATATATATGTAATATATTATATATATAAACAGATCAATAAATGGAAATAGAAAGCTTGGATTTAATCCTATATATGATATATAAAAATACAAATAACTTATTATATATGTTTGATATTATATATATTTATATATTTTATATATCACATATAGGATTAAATCTGAGCATTCATTTCAGTCCATTGACTGATTTGTTTATTTCTGAGTCAATATCACACTGTCTTAATGACTACAATTTTATCATGCCTGGATATCCAGGCAGGAAAGTCTCCTCCCCATACTGTTCTTTTTAAAAATTATTTTGGGTCCTTGCTTTGGCAAATATAACTTCCATGAAAAATTCTATTATTATAATTCTGTTCATGAACATTATATTAAATTTACAGACTGGTTTGGGAGGATTTTCATTTTATAATATTGGTTCTTTTCACTAATGAACAGGAACTACCCCCCAGCCCTTCCTTTCTCTGGATTTTGTTCTCTTCGTTTATGTATTTTAATAAAGTTTCATACATTTCTCCATAAAAGTTTATTCCTAGATACCTTTAAGTTTTTATTGGTAGTGCATATAGTACCTTTTTAAAACTACATGAGCTAATTTTTTTTTTAGCTAATGTATACAATTGATTTTTGTAAATTTGAGCTTGTTCTCAGCAAAACTGCTGAATTCTCAGTTTAGTTTTATCAGTTTGTATGTCAATTCTTTGAGTTTTCTATGCAGATAACTTTGTCAGTGATGAAAGTTTTGGGTCTTTTCTCCTTCTAAGTTTTACATGTCTAAGTACTTTTATTTTGGTTGTTCTTATAAAAGCATAAGGAATATGAATCTTGTTAATTCATTAAAGCTTCTGTCTTTTGGGCCAGGTGCTGTGGCTCATGCCTGTAATCCCAGCACTTTGGGAGGCCGAGATGGGCAGATCACGAGGTCAGGAGATCGAGACAATCTCGGCTAACACGATGAAACCCTGTCTCTACTAATAACACAAAAAATTAGCAGGGTGTGATGGCACGTGCCTGTAGTCCCAGCTACGCGGGAGGCTGAGGCAGGAGAATTGCTCGATCCCAGGAGGTGGAGGTTGCAGTGAGCCAAGATCATACCACTACACTCCAGCCTGGGCAACAGAGCAACACTCTGTCTCAAAAAAAAAGTTGTCTTTTAAACAGCGGGATTCATTTGTTTACATTTGTGTAATACTTGATATACTGAGATTTATGCACTGATGTGCTGAGGTTTCTTTTGCCAATCTTAATTTGCATTTGCTGTTTGTCCCGTGTTTCCTTCAAACTCTTTCTTCCTCTTTCCTGTGACCTCCTGTATTGGTCAAATTTCTCTAAATATGTCTATTTTACTTTATAAAATCTGAAAGTAACCAGGACCCCTACTTCTGAACAATGAGAAGACCAGAGCTTTTTAATCCATAGGCTTTCGTCTTATGTTACTCGTTATTACTGTCTGGTGTTTTCATTTCACCTTTTATATGGTCTCAACTCCTAATTTTATTATACTCATTGTTTTGTACATTTCATGCTTGATTTTCTATTGAATCACACATTTTCTCATTTCATTACTTAATATTTCTTCCCGTACCTCACTGTGTCTTTCCTGGTTGTATGTTCTTCTTTCTGAAGTGCATATACCTTTTAGAAGTAGCTCTTTCAACAAGTTCTGTTAATGGTAAATTCAGCTTTGCCAGCTGAGCGCTGTGGTTCATGCCTGTAATCCCAATGCTTTGGGAGGCCAAGGCAGATCATCTGAGGTCAGGAGTTCAAGATCAGCCTGGCCAACATGGTGAAACCCCATTTCTACTAAAAAATACAAAAATTAGCCTGGCATGGTAGCACATGCCTGTAATCCCAGCTACTTGGGAGGTTGATGCAGAAGAATTGCTTGAACCTGGGAGACGGAGGTTGCACGGAGCAGGGATCGTGCCACTGTACTCCAGCCTGGGTGACAGAGACTAAGTCTAGACTAAGTCTCACAAAAAAAATCAGCCTTGCCTGCCTGAAAAATGACTTCATTTTACCCTCACTCCTGAATGAGAATTTGTTTCTGTAGACCATATGAAGATATTATCCATTGTCTTCAGGGTTACATTAAGGTTTTGAAAAACATGCTGTCATTCTGGTCATTGCCCTGTACTTTTTCCGGTTGCTTTCAAGGTTGTTTTTCTGTATTTGGCATTCTCTCATTTCACTGGAGTGTGTCTAGCTATAGATTTATTTTTATTTATCCTTCCTGTAACTTGATGTTCATTCTCAGTCTATCCAAATATGTTGTGTTCGTTTTCTCAGGATGCTGAAACAAATTACCACAAACTTGGCAGCTTAAACAATAGAAATTTATTCTCTTCCAGTTCTGGAGGCCAGGAGTCCAAAGTCAGTGTCCTGGGGTCAATATCAAGGTGTTGGCAGGGCCGTGCTCCCTCCGGAGGCTCTGGAGGAGAATCCGTGCCCAGACTCTTTCTGGTTCTGGTGGCTGTTGGCATCTTTTGGTTATTAACCACACCACCCTCATCTTCAAGGCCAGCGTCTTCAAATCTCTCCAGGGTCCTCCTTCACATCGCCTTCTCCTCTGTGTGTGTCTGTATGAAATCTTCCCTGCCTTCCTTTCATAAGGACACTTGTGACTGTATTCAGGGCCTGCCTGGGTAATCCAGGATATGAATTCCATCTTAAGATCATTAATTTTTTCACCCCTGCGAACGTCCTTTCCCTATCAGGCAACATTTAACTGTCCTAGGGATTAGAACTTGCTGTCATTGGGTGGCCACAATTCAACCTACTATGCATGTCCATCATCTACATTCCGAAAATTCCCAGCCATAACAACTGTTCCCAATGCTCTCTATTCTGTTGTTCTGGAACACCTATTAAAAGTAAATTGGGCCAGGAATGGTGGCTCACACCTATAGTCCCAGCACTTTGGGAGGCCGAGGTGGACTCAAAGCCATGAGTTCAAGACCAGCCCGGCCAACATGGTGAAACTCCATCTCTACCAAAAATGCAAAAATTAGCTGGGCATCATAGCATGCGCCCGTAGTCCAAGCTTCTCAGGAAGCTGAGAGACGAGAATTGTTTGAACCTGGTAGTCAGACGTTACAGTGAGCCAAGATCGTGCCACTGCACACCAGCCTTAGTGACAGAGAAGACTCTGTCTCAAAATGAATAAATAACTAAATAAATTGGACTTTTCCTATTAATCTTCTGTTCTATTTAACTGATCTCTCATGCCTTTTGCCTTTTAATTCTATCCAATACAGTCTGAGTAATTTCCTCATATCTGTCTTCCAGCTGATTGTTTGTCATATCTGATTCATCTGCTATTCAAACCATTGGACAGTTTTGATTTAATTATGACTTTAATCTAGAAATCTGATTGTTATTTTAAAAAATCTGTCCTACTTTCCTCCTTAGAGTATTTGTTATATTCTGTTTTTCAGTGGTCCAACTTATGATTATTCTAAAAGTATTGTCTTTCAGATAGTTCTTTTTTTTTTTTTTTTTTTTTTTTTTTTGACGGGGGTTTTTTCACGTTACCCAGGCTGGAGTGCAATGGCGCGATCTCGGCTCACCGCAACCTCCGCCTCCTGGGTTCAGGCAATTCTCCTGCCTCAACCTCCTCAGTAGCTGGGATTACAGGCACACGTCACCATGCCCAGCTAATGTTTTTGTATTTTTAGTAGAGACGGGGTTTCACCGTGTTGACCAGGATGGTCTCGATCTCTTGACCTCATGATCCACCCGCCTCGGCCTCCCAAAGTGCTGGGATTACAGGCTTGAGACACCGCGCCCGGCCTTCAGATAGTTCTTTTATTAGGAGTTTTTGAAGGAAGTGTCTAGTCCCTCAGTTTGCTGTAATTTCTGACTGTTGCACATGGTGAACTTTTTCCTCGTACATTTGTAATTCGAGATTGAAAGCTCATTTTCAGCAGGAGTTTATCTATGGGAATTTTGTGTGACCTGGATTGAGGGTATATGTCTCTCTGGCTGTTTTGTGTTGGATCTTATAGGTTCCCCTTAGATATCACTGTTTGGTACCAGTGTTTAAGCTCCTCCCAAAGTTGGGGCTTCTGGGGTAGTGTGGATAGTATACATTTTAGCTTATATGAGATCAAGTTCTTGGTATGAATTTTCAGAGAGTTATTTTTAACAGAATCTACATTGAGTAACTCAAGGGCCCTTGGTGTCTTCCTGGACAGGCAGGTAGTTTTCCTCCATCCACCCTTTCACAGCTTTGCTAGGATTAGCCCTCCTAGAGTTCTGGCTTCATGTGAATATATTCACTTCTCTTGAGTCTAAGACATCAGTCTCTGTACCTTTCCAGGCATTAAAAATTCTAATCCCTGTGTCGTCAAGATGGCTTTTCACTTCCTCCTTTGTTGCTGGTTCCCAGAATAACTTTTTTTCTGGAGTGCTCATCTATGCATTTAAAATAATGCCTGCTGTATTTTGTCAAGCATTTGTAACTGTTTGTACAAGAGGTTTGTCTTCTGAATCACCACACAGTAGCCATGCTGGCCTTTCCAAAAGTTCTCAGAACACACCATGATCTTTCTTGAATAAAGGCTCTGCGTTGAAAAAATTCCCTCTCGCTGGAATGTTTTCCCACGGTTGGCCCTTGTCCATCCTCTGGTCCCAGCTTAAACATTATCTCCTCTGCAAGAACCTTCCTGACTCCATCTCCATAAAACAACCCCACCTCCATTATTCTCTATCCCATCCTCTTCATTTCCTTCATAGAATTGATCATGATTCCTATTTGCCTTAATTATTTATTTGTGTACCTGTTTGTGGTTTGTCATACCCTCTAAAATAGATGACACAGGGACCTTATCTGGGACTACAGCCTGAATTGTGTCCCCTCTCCCCCCAAATTCATACGTTGATGAATCATATTTGGCCTCTACAGAAGTAATTAAGGTCATACAGGTGAGGCCCTGATCTGATAGGATTAGTATCCTTAAAGAAGGTAAGCCAGAGGACTTGTTCTCTTTCTCTGTTGTATGAGGACACAGAGAGACGATGGAACCTAGGAGATGGCCCTCACCAGAACCTGACCAGGCCAGTACCCTGGTCTCAGACTTCCAGCCTCGAGAACAGTCAGAAAATACACGTCTGTTGTTTAAACAACCCAGCCTCTGGTCGTAGTTATAACAGTCCGAGCTGACGAACGCATCTGGCCTTCCCTTCTCTGTAACTGTGGCATCTACAGTGCTGGATAGTGAGTATTTACCAGAAGGATGAAGGAATACACCAAAGCTGCAGATGCTCGAGAGACTCCCTCTATGCCCAGAACAGATTTGCAATTAGGCCGTGATGTTCTAAAAACCTGAAAGATACCTCCCTCTTGCCTCATGGGCCTAAATCCTTTCCCCCGTCTCATGCGTAAACTCTAATATTCAGAAAATCCAGACCCCAGCAAAAAGGGGAAAATGTAAACATTTGCAGAGAGGACTTTTAATTATGACCAAACTAAGAGATTTCTCACCTTAGTAGGTCCTCACTGGGGATCATTCTCACCTTGTGCAAAACCTGGCCTGAGGGGCAGCCCCCTGGTGAATCAGGTACCTACTGCCCGCTTTAACTAAAGGCAATCGCTTCGCCCAGCTCCCCACAGATGTGATAAATTGAATTGAGAAGTGTGTGAGTAAATAAAAGTAGCATAAGGAACCCACATAGAGTAGCAAATAATGAAATGTCTAAAAAACAAATTGATTTTCCCATTTTGAAAGCAATATAATCACTTTCCAGGAGCTCTAAAAGTAGAAAAACTAAACCACTCATAACTGAAGACCTACCACAAGCCTCAGTAATCATTCAAATGCATATATGTGTTGTTTTTCTTTTCAGAGTTTCTAATTCATTTATTATTCTCTACAGTTCTTTGTACACATTAGGTAAGTGACACTGGCTTAGGGATTGGACATTATATAACCTTTGCTATACATGACTTTACACAAAAAGAATGGCTGTGAGTTTTGAAAGGTGATGCATACAAAATGGGCTCTAAAGAAAAATACGTATTTAAACTTGGATTTCTCAATAATATTTTCTTACACAAAAAGAGTAAGAATTCCCATATACTTATCGTTAGCATTAGAAACCTGTCATAGTTTAACTAGGCTTGCTCTATTTACCTGCCTTCTTTTATATTTGCTAAAACATTGTAAATCAACTCTAAAACGTGATACCATTTTGATCCTAGATACTTTAATATTCATCTCTGGAACCTATGGTGATCTTTTTACATAAATATAATTATGAATGAAATTAACAGTGCATTTTGGGGAGTTATCTAATCCCAACCCATAGTCAAATGACTGCACTGTCAGAAAAAAAAAATGTCTTTTCACCCGAATTTTGTAAAATTTGGATACAAAACAATGCCAACATTGCGTGTAATCATTAGATTTCAAATTTCATTTAATATTTGGCAGCCCTTTTTCCTCTTTCTTATCCCATTATCTTTTTTTTAAATTGTACTTTAGGTTCTGGGGTACCTGTTGAGAATTTACTATATTCATGGTAACAATTTATACAACAATCTAAGTTAGGTGTGATGATTCTCACTTAAAAATGACATCACATGAGTGTAGAGGAGTCAGGAAGCTGGCTAAAGGTCTCACAGGCAGGTTGGGGACAGGTGGAGGCTTGACCCCAGGTCTGTCTGATTTCACACCCTGTTCACACTTTCTCTTGCAACTCTGATATTATATAGCTTTGCCTCCCCCTTCTTTTCTACAGAGTTACAATCATGCTTAACTTTACATGCCCACTTTCCCCCCGTTTAACGTGACAAGATTCTTTTGCCTGTTGGATAGTCTTTATAAGAACTTCTTTTAATGACCAGCAGAAGAATATCTGATCACTATTGTCTCATTGAACAAACTGAGTACTTTGGGACGTAATTGAGCTTGAATTTGTAAAATTAAATACTTGTCTATCCTATGACCCAGCAATTCCTCTCCCATGCCCTAGAGAAAATCCCAGAGGTGAATCTTTGCTGCCATGGACAAGAGAATTCACAGGAGCCTTGCTGAAAATGGAAAAATGAGGAATGACCCAAATGTCCATCAACGATATGAATATTCTCAGTAGTATCTGAGTACAAATGTTGCTTGCATAATTTTGAGTGAACAAAAGCAAGTCTCTGAAGCTACCATTTTTATAAAGCATAAAAGCAAGCAAACTAAGCGATCTATTTTGGGGGTACTCATAGATGACTTGAAAAACTAGAAATTCATTTGGTACACAGCTATTGAGTGCCTGCTACGTCTCAGTTCTTCTGTTCACACTTTATGTGTAGCAGCTTATTTATTTCTCACTTCAGGCCTCTGAGCCATCTACTATTATTAGCTGTCTTTTACAATTGAGAAAACCAAGACACAGAGACTGCGAGTGTGATGGTTAATTTTATGTGCCAACAACTTGACTGGGCCACAGGGCATCCAGATATTTGGTCCAACATTATTCTGGCTGTTTCTGAGAGGGTGCTTTAGGATGAGATTTATGTTCATTCATTCATTCATTTAAGTTTGTTAATTTCCATAAGTTTGGGGGGAACAGGTGGTATTTGGTTACATAAGTTTTTTTTTTTTTTTGAGACGGAGTTTCACTCACGTTACCCAGGCTAGAGTGCAATGGCGCGATCTCGGCTCACCGCAACCTCCGCCTCCTGGGTTCAGGCAATTCTCCTGCCTCAACCTCCTCAGTAGCTGGGATTACAGGCACGCACCACCATGCCCAGCTAATTTTTTGTATTTTTAGTAGAGACGGGGTTTCACCATGTTGACCAGGATGGTCTCGATCTCTTGACCTCGTGATCCACCCGCCTCGGCCTCCCAAAGTGCTGGGATTACAGGCTTGAGCCACCGTGCCCGGCCACATAAGTTTTTTAGTGGTGATTTGTGAGGCTTTGGTGTACCCATCACCCAGACAGTATACACTGAACCCAATTTGTAGTCTTTTAGCCCTCATGCCCTTCCCATCCTTTCCCCTCTAGCCCCTAAAGTCCATTGTGTCGTTCTTATGCCTTTGTATCAGCTCCCACTTATGAGTGAGAACATACAATGTTTGGTTTTTCATTCCTGAGTTACTTCACTTAAAATAATAGTCTTCAATCCCATCTAGGTTGCTGCAAATGCCATTAACTCATTCCTTTTTATGACTGAGTAGTATTCCATCGTGTGTATGTGTGTATATATACATATATATATGCATATATATGTGTGTGTACGTGTGTATATGTGTGTACATGTGTGTATATGTGTGTGTATATATATATGCATATATATGTGTGTACATGTGTGTATATGTATGTGTGTGTATATATATGTATATATACGTGTGTGTGTGTGTGTGTATATATATATATATATATATACACATATCAGTTTCTTTATCCACTTGTTGATGGTATTCTAAATGTAATTTTTATTTTTATTTAAAAAAAATTATTAAAAACAATGTTGTGGGTACATAGTAGGTATATATATTTATAGAATACATGAGATGTTTTGAGACAGGCATGCAATATGAAAAAGGCACATTGTGGAGAATGGGGTGTCCATCCCGTCAAGCATTTATCCTTTGAATTACAAACAATCCAATTACATCCTTTAAGTTATTTCAAATGTACAATGAAGTTATTATTGACTATAGTCACCCTATTGTGTACTATGGAATAGGCCTTATTCATTCCTTCTCATTTTGCATGTGCATTAACCATCCAAGATTGACATTGAAATCAGTAGACTGTGGATAGCAGACGGCCCTCACTAATATGGGTGGGCTTCATCCAATTCCTTGGAGGCCTGGATAGAACAAAACATTTACCCTCCCCCAATAAGAGAAAATGCCTCCTGTCTGCTTTCACACTGAAACATCAGCTCTTTTGGATCTTGGGCTCGCCGGTCTCTGAACTGGAATTACACCGTGGGCTCTTTGGGGTCCCCAGCTTGTCAACCCCCCTTGAAGATCTTTGGAACTTGTAAGCCTCCATAATATTGTGAGCGCCAATTCCTTACAATAAATCTCTCCCTCTCTGTCTCTGTATAAACACACACACGCGCACACATTTTATTGGTTCTGTTATTCTGGAGCGTGCTGACAAATATGGTAAGTACCTTGCCCAAATGACGCACAGCTAGGAGGTGGTGAGGCAGGTCTTTTGGACTCCAGAGCCAGACTGTTTATTCCATTGCCTCTCCCATTTCCTCTCCAACATAACACAAAACTACTCTTATAGGCCTGCCAAGACTTAAAGTAGATCTTAATTGTCAGAACTTTATAATCTGAATGGACACGCTTTCCTGAAAATCTATATGATTGCTTGGTTTAGATGCTTTATAAATCACACATTTTCTTCCCCGCTGGGCATACAACGAATTCTAATATCACATTTGAACTCAAACAGGCTCATACCCCATACAAAGTATCTTGCATTCCTCACCAGTCTCCGTCAGAGCAAAGGAGGAAGAATCTGCATTTCAAATTGTTGAGTTTGTTGTTATGACAACACATAGCCTGGGTCTGCTCTGAGCAGTATGCAAAGTTCTGAGTTGAAAGCATTTTGTATATGTATTCAGGAGGTGGGTCTATTCACACACACAGCTATCCCCCAACCCCCACCACACACAAAGATGAGATGTTTCTTAGCTGCCTTAATGCAATGTAGACAACAGAAAGAATGCACAAAGGTGTATAATTCTGGAGGAGCTCTCCCAGCAGGGAGGGCGAACATTTGCTCTTCCTCCACACTCATCTTTACAATAATGTGACAGAATGCCAGGTGTCAGACAGCATTCCTTCTTAAGGAATTTATTGAGTATCCTTCAAGTGGATTTTTTTTATTCTTTTACATACATGCATGTCAATGACAATATATGCCTGTGTTTGCATATATATGTTTCATTCTACAATTTCTTTCTGTTGTTATCATTCACTATTAAGTTTTGGAGAATTTTCAGTACTTCATTCTCTTAACTGGGTTAAGTGATGCGTCTTATGAATAGAGCCCATTGATCTTTTCTCCTATTTACAGACAGTTAAATCATTTCTAAGTTTTCATTTTCTTTCCCAGAGTAAACAATGCTGCAATGAACATCTTCATGGATGTCTCCTCAGACACATGGGGGAGAACTTGTTTCAGGTAATGGGATTGCTGGATTCTAGTGCATGCATTTTTTTGTTGTTGGTTAATGAGGCACTGCCAGGTAGCTTGTTACAGCATACTGATACAGGAGACAGGAATTATTTAGGCAGGCAGTAAGGGCAACAGAGTTCTCGTGGAATTTCCCTTTTAACAAAAAACAGCCCCCAAATCATTTCTTTTTTAACAAAGAGCAGCCTGAAAAATCAAGGCACAGATATAGATAAGCAAGTTGGAAGCTTGCACAGGTGAATGCCAGCAGCTATGTCAATAGAAGATGGCTACCTGAGGGCCAGGCATGTTCAACACGGAGGCCCCATCTTCCCTTTTCTTTGTCACCACGTGTACAGTAAAAAAGCAGGCAATATGGCACCAACTAGATAGATAGCCCATCTGCATAATAAAAGATTATGGCAGGGCAACCAGCTTCTTCACGTGCTATACAAACAGCACACCTAGTCATAACCAGTTCTTCTGAGTGCTATGCAAGAGGCACACCTGGTCCAACCAATCTTTCATGCCTTTTATGTAAATCAGACACCACCATCTATAAAACCTTCTGCATTTCACTGCAGAAGCAGCAACCCATTTTCTCTAGGACTTCTCTCTGGACAGACGGCTCTTCTCTCCCGCCTGTTAAACTTCTGCTCTTAACCTCACTCTGATGTGACTGTGTGATTTCCTTGGTATGAGGCAACGAACGTTGGGTAATACCCCAGACAAATGATGCCACTTCAATACTTTCCCAGCAGTAGCATATGCACCCTTCATCAACACTTGGTATTATCAGATTTTAAACTTTCCTCCACAGATGCTGTGAAATGACATCTCATGGTTACTAGCTGCAGTTCCAGACTGTGAGTGAGGTTGAGGCGCTCCTCCCATGTGCACCAGACCGGCCATTTCAAATTTCTTTTCTGTCATTTCTCTATTTTGTTCATATGGTTCTTTTGTTGTTGGCTCTTTGTCCTTTTCTTATTGATGTTGAAAATTCTTTATATATTTTAGATACAAACTCAGTTGTATGCTGCAAATAGCTACTTCCAGTCTATGGTTTGCCTTTTAATTTTGTTCACAAAAGGCTTATAAAAATGAAATGAAGCAAACTTTAATGTTTCATTTGCTGATTTTTTTTTTAGTTTGGGGAGTAGAGGGATCTTTACTAAGAACTCTTGCCTGAGCCTGAAGCTTCAAAGACATTTTCTTCTAATAGATTTAAAGTTTTCTTTTTGCATCTAGGTTTTGCTCCATCTGTTTTATTTTTGGGTAAGGTGTGAAGTAAGGATATAGCTTCATTTTTTTCTTATATGCAAAGCTAATTGTATAGTATATACATAGTATACATGCATAGTATATATACATAGTATACATGCATAGTATATACACATAGTATATATACATAGTATATACAAAGCTAATTGTAATATACGATATATACATAGTATATATAGCTGCCTTAATGCAATGTAGACAACAGAAAAAATATATATAAGAAATATATATATAAATATATATACACAAATATATATATATACACAAAGCTATACTATATATACTAAGTATATATACTATATATATGTATATATATATGTATATACAGCATATATACTTAGTATATATAGTATAATTAGCTTTGTGTATATATATGTGTGTATATATATATATACTATGGATACTAAGTATACATAATATATATACTATGTATATATATACATACATAATATGCACATATATACAAACTATATATATACACATAGTATATATATTATGTATTTATAGTATATATACATAGTATATGTAGTATATTACAATATATACTTATACAATATATACTACAATATATGGCATATACAGTATATATACATAGTATATGTAGTATATTACAATATACACTTATACAATATATACTACAATATATGGCATATA
>NW_022436983.1:7999410-8053537 GCF_009761245.1 Sapajus apella | reverse complement strand
ATTACAATATACACTTATACAATATATACTACAATATATGGCATATATAATATATATACATAGTATATGTAGTATATTACAATATATACTTATACAATATATACTACAATATATGGCATATATAGTATATATACATAGTATATGTAGTATATTACAATTAGCTTTGTATATATGAAAAAAAATGAAACTATATCCTTACTTCAGCACCATTTGTAAAGGTGTTTAAGGGTTTATGTTTTTTCTGTTTATTTGCAATGCCACCTCTATCAGGGATTAAGTTTCTATATACAGACCGGGCATGGTGGCTCACACCTGTAATTCTAGCACTTTGAGAGGCCAAAGTGGGCAGATTACTTGAGGCCAGGAGTTCAAGACCAGCCTGGTCAACATAGTGAAACCCTGTCTTTACTAAAAATCTAAAAATTAGCCAGGTGTGGTGGCATGCACCTGTAATTTCAGCTACTTGGGAGTCTGAGTCATGAGAATCACTTGAACCCTAGAGGCAGAGGTTGCAGTGAGCCAAGATTGCACCACTCCACTCCAGGCTGGGCAACTCTGTCTCAAAAAAGAGTTTCTATATCCATTTGGGCCTATCTGTGAGATCTTTATTCTCCTTCATTGATCAATTAACCTATTTCTGTGCTAATATCATAGTTTTCATTATGATAGGGTTTGTCTTGGTAACTGATAGAACAGATTCTTCTTTTTTGTTCTTTTTCACAACTCATTTAGCAACTCTTAGATGTTTACTCTTTTGTGGGATTTTCAGAATCAGTTTGTCTAGTTTCATTTAAAAATAGTTTGTCAGGACTTTGATTAGAACATAAAGATGCATGCACATGTATGTTTACTGTGGTACTGTTCACAATAGCAAAGACTTGGAACCAACCCAAATGCCCATCAATGTTAGACAGGATAAAGAAAATGTGGCACATATACACCATGAAATACTACATAGCCATAAAAAAGATGAGTTCATGTCCTTTGCAAGGACATGGACCAAACTGGAAACCATCATTCTCAGCAAACTGACACAAGAACAGAAAACCAAACACCACATGTCCTCACTCATAAATGGGTGTTGAACAATGAGAACACATGGACATAGGGAGGGGAACATCACACGCTGGGGCCTGGGGGATGGCGTCTAGGGGAGGAATAGCAGTGGGTGGGAGGATTGGGGATGGGTAACATTAGGAGAAATACTTAATGTAGATGATGGGGAGATGGATGCAGCAAACCACCACCATGGCACATATATACCTATGTAACAAACCTGCACAACCTGCACATGTAGCCCAGAACTTAAAGTATAATAATAAAGAAATAAATATAAATTTATAAATTAATTTGGGGATGTTCTATGTTTATAACATTTAGATGTTCAGCTTTCCCATCAAACTATATGATATATATTTCCATTTGCCTGAGTCCTTTAGGTACTTTAATAACACATTATAATCTTGTCTGTAAAATTCTTACAAGGCTTTTGTTTTATTTTTAGATAGCTTAGATTATAAACTTGCCATGAGAATTAAACAAGGTAGAAAATGCAAATACTTGGAACGATGGTAAGAGCTCAATGAGTGTTAGCAATTATTAATATTCTTTCATAAATTTGTTGCTGTTAGGAACAGGCTATTTTTCCTATAACATCTTGTAAGATTTTTTTCGCTTATAGAAACTTATGGATTTTTCAAAGATGTAGATTTTGTATTGAGAATGTGGATTTTGTGTTTAAAATTTTTAGAACTAAAAGCCATTGAACTCTTTGAATGTTTTTTTTTAGTCCTAAAAGTTTATATGTTCTTCTCCTTGGATTGTTTTTTACATAGACTGTCATAACTTTTGAAAATACTGAAATTTTTTTTGTCTTTTTGATTCTTATGCCTATTTTTTCTTTTTCTTGTATTATACTAACAAAAAAATCAAATATAAATGTTGGATAATAATGTGATAGCAAGCATTCTTACCTCTTTTTCAACTTTACTGGAAAGACTTCCCTATTTCACTCTCAATATGGTATTTGTTTTTAGGTTTCAGCAGCATTTTTCCCCCCGTTTCTAGCTTGATAAGAGGCTTTTGACTTTATGTTTTAAATTATAAATAAATGTGGAAGCTTATTAATCACTGATTCTCTACCTACTGAACTAATCATACTGTTATTTTTCCTATAATCACTGTGTTGAATTATATTCATAGATTTGTTTTTAAATTTTGATTGATTTATTTATTTTGAAGCCATGTTGTAAGACAGTCTAATTTTGGTATTTTTGGTAAAGATGGGGTTTCACCATGTTGCCCAGGCTGGTCTCGAACTCCTAGGCTCAAGTGATCCACCTGTCTTGGCCTCCCAGAGTGCTGAGATTATAGGCATGGGCCACTGCGCTAGACCTGTAATGATAGATTTTAAAACTTCATACCATCCTTGCATTCCTTAGGTAAGGCTCATTGGCGACAATGTAGTTATTTCAATATCCTGCTGAATTAATTTGCTCTTATGTATAATTTTTTCATCTGTGTTCAACACATGAGATTGACCTGTAATGATATATCCTTACGTCAACAGTTTCCTAAAATTGGTCTTCTCCCCTCTTTTGTGCTTCTTCTAAATTACATGTATAAGACAGCTATTATCTGCTATTTTCCAAGCTTTGCTAAAACTCAACATCTGGGTTCAAGCTATGTTTTCTACTTGAAATATTCTCTCCATTTCTGATTTTAAAAATTCTCGGGTGTCTGAGAATTAAAAATCACTCAAATGTCATCACTTTCTTGAAGGCTTATTTGATTCTTCTTCTGCTCACTCCTTATCTCCTTTGAAGCCCCGCTGTGCTCTCTCCCTGGCAGTCTCAGACCATTGTGCTCACACCATGCTTGCTTGCAGCATTTATCCTTCATTGTTTCTGGAACAAAATTCCTAGCACAATGCCCTCCTCTGAGTAGATGTTCAGCACACATTCGTCATATGAATATCTACATAACGTTATTGCTGTCGTTCACCACATTTCAAACACACACGTGTGTGCGCACGCACACAGCAGATAGGAATGTCATCAAAAACTACTTTTATTTGTAACCAGTGTTCAGTGATAATTCTTGTGATCGAGTCACATCTGGCAGGCCCTTGTCTTTCTATAAGAAGTGCTGTTACTTAGGCTCCCAAGTGATGGGCAGTGCAGCAGGGGCTGGGCCTGGGAGAGTACAGCTAGACCACAATGTTTATTGAGGGTTAATGGGCCAAATAACGCTTCCACATTACATACTTATTACAGAGGCTTATTCTCTGAAGGCAAGTAATTACAGCACCTGTTGCAGTCCATGGCATAGCCTGGAGACAGCAACCCATTCTTTCTCGGCCTTCTCAGCTCAGTGTGGGCTGCTGAGTGGATGCTGGGTAGGGGCTGGAGTGCTGGGTTCTGATCCCAGAACTGCTACCATTTCTGTGACCTTGGACCACACATCCGCAGAATGAATGTGCTGTGAGAGAAAGCACCTCCCAAGGAATGCATTTTTTTTCATGGGCAGACCGGACAGGATGATTTCCAAGTGTCTGTCTAGCCCTGCAATGCTATGATTTATGAGAGCTGAAAACTGCAAGAAGTGTCTTAAAGCTTTAAACTCATGACGACAGCATTTCTCCTGGCCAGTTGTTCTCACGTTGCTCCTAGAGATGTTGAGATTTCTTCCTTTGTGATTCTCTCAGGACAAATACTGCCTGAGCTAGCATCAGAGAAAGACATGTGAACCAATGGAGCTCCCTAAGTCCGTCCCTGTCCCAGGTATCCCTGGAGGACAGCAGAAGTGGTTCAGTATGTCTAGTAGTCACCCGAGCTTACAAGATAACTGGGCTTGGGGATTGCTACATACTTTGGTAGGAGTGTGGGCATTATCCCCTGACTGGATAAAATGACTGTGAAATCATCCCTTCTTTTTTTTTTTTTTTTTAATTCGCCAATTATTTACTGAGAGCTTGACACACAAAAGTCGCTCTGCTAAGTCATGTGGGAGATGATGAAGGAGCTCACAGTCCAGCTGGAGACAGGAGAGAGTCACTAGCAGAAGAGTATGGGGAGGGAACAGGAGAAAGAGGTAACTGATGAGTAGAGCCTCGGGAAGCCTTCCTGAGAGATGGCATTGAGCAGGATGGCTTTGAAGCATAGAAAGGGATTTTGATCGCAGAGAAGAGCAGCATGTGGGAAGAGTCCAAAGTGCAAAAAAGAGGGGCATACAGGTCACCACCCCTTAGCAATGATGTCTCCAGTTGTCACCCAGGACAGACAGTTTTAAGATGGTCAGGTGACTGAACCCAGTACACCCCCCTGGGTGACTCGTGAGCTCATCTCAAAGCGTGGGATTGGTCCTAATGGCTGGCTGGCTGGCTGCCTGTGATTGAGAGAGCCCTGGATGTCTTTTTGCCCTTAAATTATCTTTACCAATGACCATCAAGGTATTCAGATTTTCCACCATTAAATTCACTTTTTTTCTTGATAGAACACTATCTAAGAAATGTAGTTGGTAAGCAGCAAGTAGGTTATTTAGGAGCAGTAATTTATTAAGAAATCAGCTATAAATGTAATCCATCACATAAACAGAACCAAAGACAAAAACCACATGATTATCTCAATAGATGCAGAGAAGGCCTTTGACAAAATTCAACAGCCCTTTTTGCTAAAAACTCTCAATAAACTAGGTATCAATAGAATGTATCTCAAAATAATAAGAGCTCTTTATGACAAACCCACAGCCAATTTCATACTGTATGGGCAAAAACTGCAAGCATTCCCTTTGAAGACTGGCACAAGACAAGGGTGCCCTCTCTCACCACTCCTATTCAACATAGTATTGGAAGTTCTGGACAGAACAATCAGGCAAGAAAAAGAAATAAAGGGTATTCAGTTAGGAAAAGAGGAAGTCAAATTGTCTCTGTTTGCAGATGACAAGATTGTCTATTTAGAAGATGCTTTAAGATGATAAGCGCTTCAGCAGTCTCAGGATACAAAAGCAATGTGCAAAAATCACAAGCATTCCTATACACCAATAACAGACAAACAGAGAGCCAAATCAGGAGCAAACTCCCATTCACAATTGCTACAAAGAGAATAAAATACCTAGAAATACAACTAACAAGGGCCGTGAAGGACCTCTTCAAGGAGAACTACAAACCACTGCTCAAGGAAATAAGAGAGGACATAAACAAATGAAAAAAGATTCCATGCTTATGGATAGGAAGAATCAGTATCATGAAAATGGCAATACTGCCCAAAGTAATTTATAGATTCAATGCTATCCCCAACAAGCTATCATTGACCTTCTTCACAGACCTGGAAAAGAACACCTTAAACTTCATATGGAACCAAAAAAGACCCCGCATAACCGAGACAGTCCTAAGCAAAAAACAAACAAACAAAAAACAAAAACAAAACGAAAACAACAACAACAACAACAACAACAAAAAACAAAGCTGGAGGCATTACACTACCCTGACTTCAAACTATACTACAAGCCTATAGTAATCAAAACAGCTTGGTACTGGTACCAAAACAGAGATATAGACCAATGGAACAGAAAAGAGGCCTCGGAAGCAATGCCACACATCTGCAACCATCTAATCTTTGACAAATCTGACAAAAACAAGCAACGGGGAAAGGATTCCCTGTTTAATAAATGGTGTTGAGAAAACTGGCTAGCCATGTGCAGAAAGCTGAAACTGGACCCCTTCCTGACACCTTATACAAAAATTAACTCCAGATGGATTAAAGATTTAAACATAAGACCTAACACCATAAAAACCCTAGAAGAAAACCTAGGCAAAACCATTCAGGACATAGGCATAGGCAAGGACTTCATGACTAAAACACCAAAAGCAATGGCAACAAAAGCCAAAATAGACAAATGGGATCTAATTGAACTTAAGAGCTTCTGCACAGCAAAAGAAACTATCATTAGAGTGAACTGGCAACCAACGGAATGGGAAAAAATTTTTGCCATCTACCCATCTGACAAAGGGCTAATATCCAGAATCTACAAAAAACTTAAACATATTTATAAGAAAAAAAATAAAAAACAGCCCCATCAAAAAGTGGGCAAAGGATATTAACAGACACTTTTCAAAAGAAGACATTTATGCAGCCAACAAACATGAAAAAATGCTCATCATCATGGGCCATTAGAGAAATGGAAATCAAAACTACATTGAGATACCATCTCATGCCAGTTAGAATGGCGATCATTAAAAAATCTGGAGACAACAGATGCTGGAGAGGATGTGGAGAAATAGGAATGCTTTCACACTGCTGGTGGGTGTGTCAATTAGTTCAACCATTGTGGAAGACAGTGTGGCGATTCCTCAAGGACCTAGAAATAGAAATTCCATTTGACCCAGCAATCCCATTACTGGGTATATACTCAAAGGATTATAAATCATTCTATTATAAAGACACATGCACACGTATGTTTATTGCAGAACTGTTCACAATTGCAAAAACTTGGAATCAACCCAAATGTCCATCAATGATAGACTGGATAAAGAAAATGTGGCATATATACACCATGGAATACTATGCAGCCATAAAAAAGGATGAGTTCATGTCCTTTGCAGGGACATGGATGAAACTGGAAACCATCATTCTCAGCAAACTGACACAAGAACAGAAAACCAAACACCACATGTTCTCACTCATAGGTGGGTGTTGAACAATGAGAACAAGTGGACATGGGGAGTAGAACATCACACACTGGGGCCCGTTGCAGGGTGGGGAGCTAGGGGAAGGATAGCAGGCGGTGGAGGATTGGGGAGGGATAACATTAGAAGAAATACTTAATGTAGATGAGCAGGGTATGGATGCAGCAAACCACCACTGTACACGTATACCTATGTAACAATCCTGCATGGTCTGCACATGTACCCCAGAACTTAAAGCATAATAAAAAATAAAATGAAATAAATTAACTGTTATCAGAACATCCTTGGACTGAGTGCAGTACCGTATGCCTGTAATCCCAGCACTCTGGGAGGCTGACGTGGGGAGGCGCACTTGAGCTCATGAGTTAGAGACCAGCCTGCATCACATAGTGAGACCTCGCCTCCACTAAAAAAAAAAAAAAATGGCATGGCAGGAGGCTAAAATGGGAGGATCAGTTGAGCTCAGGAGATCAAGGCTGCAGTGAGCTATAACTGCATCACTGCTACACTCTAGCCTCCACTAAAGTGCAGATCTTGTCTCCACTAAAAAAAAAAAAAAAAAAAAAAAAAAAAAGGCAGCAAATAGGTTATTTAGGAGCAGTAATTTATTAACAAATTAGCTGTTACTGAAACATCCTTGGGCTGAGTGCAGTGGCCCTTGCCTGTAATCCCAGCACTCTGGGAGATTAGAGGGGAGCATCACTTGAGCTCATGAGTTCAAGACCAGCCTGCACAACACAGTAATACCGCACCTTCACTAAAAAAAAAAAAAAAAAATTAGCCTGGCATGGCAGGAGGCTGAGGTAGGAGGTAGGAGGATCTTTCCAGCTCAGGAGATGGAGGCTGCCGTGAGGTATGATTGTGCCACTGCACTCTAGTCTGGGTGACAGAGCAAGACTCTGTCTCAAAACAAACAAAATCCCCCCAACCCACAGAACCTCTTTATCCAGGTATGGCAAGTGCCTTGGGTGGAGAGGGGGATGGGGAGATTCAGGGGATTGGTGGCAGTTGTGGCAGCTCAGCGCTTCCGGAAATACAAAATTCCTGAGTAATCTGAAAGTCAGCATGAGAACACGAGTGCCTGGATGCGGGGAGGAAAAGGAGAAAACGCAAAGGGGTCTGCACCCTCCAGAGTGCTTGACCATGCGGTCGGTCTGAAGTCTTCTGGGTTGTTGGTAGCTGCTCTCTCTCCCATCAGTTCTGTGTGGGGGGAAAGCATAATGCCCTTAACACGCTAATGCTTATTTCTCAGAGAAGATGTGAAAGAGTCATCTTAGAGAATTCTGAAGCCGTCTTGATTACATTTCCTATTCTGGGAAACGTGAGCTGATCTCGTGCTTAAGACACTAGCTCAGAACCTTTCATTGAGCAGGGCTGCTGATGCTACCTGGGCATCAACCACCCTCACCTGCAGCCTGCTCTCACGGTCTAGAGCCCTTTCTTTATTTTATTTATTTATTTATTTATTTTGAGATGGAGTTTCACTCTTGTTACCCAGGCTGGAGTGTAATGGCGCGATCTCGGCTCACCGCAACCTCCGCCTCCTGGGTTCAAGCAATTCTCCTGCCTCAGCCTCCCGAGTAGCTGGGATTACAGGTACATGCCACCATGCCTCATTAATTTTTGTATTTTTAGTAGAGACGAGGCTTCACCATGTTGACCAGGATGGTCTCGATCTCTTGACCTCGTGATCCACCTGCCTCGGCCTCCCAAAGTGCTGGGATTATAAGCGTGAGCCACCACGCCTGGCCTAGAGCCCTTTCAAAGGGATAACAGCAAACACCCTCCAGTGCTTGCTCTGGACCAGGCACTGTTTCAGGCGCGTTATGTGGATTAACCCATTTGATACTTACAATTTCCCTCTGTGATCCTGTTGTTACATTCATTTGTACAGATAAGGAAATTGAGGTGCCTTGCCCAAAACTGCAAATACTATGTGGCAGAGCCAGGATTCAAATTCAAGAAGACCTGATCTATTCCGCACTTTTAATCAGTACATCTAACTTCCTTTGCAGGAAAAGAGTATAAATAATGATGACTATTCGGTAGCCATACTATATCAGTTAGCTATTGTTGCATAACAAACTACCTCAAACTCAGCAGCCTGAAACCAGAATCATTTAATTCATTACTATATTAGTTTTACTTATTACTATAACTCATGTGTTTTAGTAGGCTAGGCGCGAGCTGATATAGGCTGCGCTTGACTGATCTTGGCTAGACTCCCTTGTGCATCTATGGGTCAACTGGGAACTTTATTCTGCAAAGGGCTAGGCCACTTTAACTGGGGTAGTTCAGCTCCATATGTCTCTTCTCCTCCTCCTGCAATGCAGGAGGAATCAGGCAAGGACTCTCGAGGCCTTATCTCAGGCCTGGCACATCCTTGCTTCTGCCTTATTCTATTGGCCAGAGTGAGTTGCATGTTGTTATGAACTATTTGTGTCCCTCAAAACATGTATGTTGAATCCCTAACACTCAATGTCATGTTATTTGGAAGTGAGGCCTCTGGGGGGTAATTAGGTTTAAGTGAAGTCCTGAGGATGAAATTCCCATGGTGGTGATAGTGTCCTTCTATGAAAAATAAGAGACAAAATTCTCTCTCTCCACTCTATGAGGACACAATGAGAAGGAGGCTGTCCACAAGCCAGGAAGAGGGACTTTACCAGAATTTGACCATGTTGGTGCCCTGATCTTGGACTTTCAATCTCCAGAACTGTGAGAAACTTCCATTGTTTTTAAGCCACCCAGTTGTAGTATTTTATTCTGGCAGCTTGAAATGATTAAGACACATAGGGAGGCAAAATATAGATCATCTTTATAGGAGGAACTCTAAAGTCACACGATAAAGACGGCAGCTACGGAGAGAGGAAGTGGGGACCATTACTACAATCACTCTACTTCAGGCTTACAAAGGTACGTTGGCTGTAGCCTCTAGAAAAAGAAGAGAAATAAACCTTCAAAATCCAATGTCATGGGAATCACTGAAAGAGAAGCAGGTAGGAATAGAGATAGAGGCATAAACTTTCTATATATCTTATTTTATTTTTCAGATGCCAATCTTGTTCTAAGTAAAACAAAAAAACAAACAAAGAAAACCAAAACTCAGAGCTGAGAAAATGGAATCTGTCGAAAAAGATGGCTGACGTTAGAGAAAAGGCATTTAGGTGACAGCCCTTTTTCAATCTCACAGCTAAAAGACAGATTCAGGCTGCGTGGCTTTAACTGAGTGGCTTATTGCCCTGCATTTATCATCGATGTTTATGACCAGCCCGAAGTTTTCTTCTACACTTTTAATGATGTGACGGAGAGGTAAGATGAGGATAACACTGGCCTGCTTCTCAGTTTTAGATTATCTTTCAGAAACTCAACTACACAGCCACAGAAATCATCCCCAGTAATTTCAAGTTGGCAGAGCCAAGCTAATTATCTGCAATTTCATCTGTCAAAATAGTTTGGAAAATTCTCACGTGTTAGGGGAGTCTGACGGGTGGGCCTCACCAACGCTCCAGAATGTTCAAAATTCAAAAAAGGAATTAGATATTGGCCTTGGGTAAAGGGCATTTACCTATCATTTTTTGGAGCCATTTACATCTAAGCCACGGGTCATAATCTTTCACTGGCAGGGACTTGAGTTTGCCCCAGCTGAGCCATGGCTGGTGTTGCTAATAGAAAAACTGTGTGTACACTCCTGCGGATCCCCCTGGAGACATATAGATGCATTTGCTTGTAGAGATCTTCCCTAAGGGCCCACATTCAGTACAGACCAGTATAAAACTTAAGTCTTAACAAAGGTACAAGAACTGTGGGGTTGTTATGGCTGGCACTGCTCTGATTGGTTAGTGCCACTCCCGTTTGGTGCCCCCTGCTGTTCACATTAAATATCTTCCCCAGTATCCCTCTTCTATCTCAGTTCCAGGGAGTCCTGTTGCCCTTCCAAGTCTCTGCCCCATCTTTCCCTGGGAGGCTGACATTGCTGGATCAAGGATACCCTTGTCTTTCAGCTTCCTGTTGGGTTTGACCACTGAAGGGCACCAGCAGGGGACTGAAAAACAGAGCAGAGGTGTTGGGGTAAGTAAATTAGTCACCTGGCTGCCTTTTGCAGCAGCTAGTTCGTAGCTATGTTCCTCTACAGGGGCTGCAGCTCCCACCAGCCACAGCCACAGCCACAGCTCCCTCTGCGACTCCAGGAGCCACTGCTCCACTCCTACTTCTGCCCTGGAGGTGGTAAGAGCCCCGACCAAGGCCAGAATGCACCTGCGCCTTTGTAAGTAGACCCTAAATCCGTCTCTCCCTACCAGGACCTATTCCAAGCACTTAAAAAAACAGTGATAGAGGTGGAGAACACAGTGTTACAGCTATTACATTAGAAAAATAACAATAAACAGTGAGAACATCAACACAGACTCCTTTGTTTCATTTGAGGTGATAAGTAGAAACAGCTAAACCAGACCACCTGCCTTCCCTTCCTCCTGTCTCCCTACCCCTTCCTTCTCTTCTACTCCCGCTGTTTTCCTTTCTTTAGGCCTCCATCTCATTCCCTCTCCTCCCTTTTTCCTTCTCTCTCTTATTCTCTCTCTCTCTCTCCCTTCCTCCGTCCTTCAGCCCCAGTAGGGCCATCCTGTATCAGGGCCCCTACTAGGCCCTGGGGAAGCAGAGGTGAGTTAGGCAGTCTTTGCCTTCAGAGAGATCACAGCCTAGGACATACCCGTCACAGCAGTGCAAAGTAGGCTGGACTGAACAGAAGCTCCTGAGTCTGCAGCGCTGGGTCATATCCTTGTCTGTCATTCACTAGCAGGGTGACCTTGAGCATATCAGTCTAACTTACCCCCTGTTCCCATATCTATAAGACAGGAAAACTTCCCACCTACCTCACAGAGTTCTTACTGCGTTCAACAAGAGAGTATGTGCAGGCCGGGCGCGGTGGCTCACACCTATAATCCCAGAACTTTGGGAGGCCGAGACGGGTGGATCACAAGGTCAAGAGATCAAGACCATCCTGGCCAACATGATGAAACCCTGTCTCTACTAAAAGTACAAAAATTAGCTGGGGATGGTGGCGCACACCTGTAGTCCCAGCAACTCAGGAGGCTGAGGCAGGAGAATTGCTTGAGCCCAGGAGGCAGAGGTTGCGGTGAGCTGAGATTGCCCCATTGTACTCCAGCCTGGGTAACAAGAGCGAAACTCCGTCTCAAAAAAAATAAAGAAAGAAGAGAGTATGTGCAAAGTACTAACACCAGCCCAGCAAACAGTAAGGACAGAGAAACAGTGGGAGCTAGCTCCCTTCTTTAGTGGAGGGAAGCTATGACAATATCACTTAGTGGTGAAGAGTGTTAAGATCGTTAAGCAGTTACTTAACCTCTGGGTTTAAATGGGGTTAATATAAACTACCTTCGATCCTATCTCTATTTTCCCAGGGGTATTAGGACAATCATATGTGATAATATGTATAAGGCTCTAGATTATAAAAATGATAAAAGTGTCAGCCAAGTATCAGCATTTATTATTACATAACGTTGATTTATATTGAAGCAAGCTTTGCAATTGCTTCCTTCAATCACTGGGCAGGTGACTCTTTCTACCCCCATCCTAGGTTCCTTCATTATTTATTGGGAATCTTGAAATAGTCTGGCCAGAAGAATATTGGAAATCAATTTGCCTGCTGAAATGGCAGCGATGGGCAAGAGAGTCCCAGGGTCCCAAGCCATTGTCCTTCCCCTTGACACAAGATCACGTGCCATTTTTAATGGCCCTGTGAGCTCTTGCATCTTTTGAAAGATGCAAATAGGAAAGTCAGTATCATTGCATTAATGCCCTTACCAAGCCCACCCTTGTCCTGCTGGCATGTGTGTGGGGGGAGATCCTCACCATAAGAAATGCACTTTTCTTCCATCCTGCCCATTTGGTGACAGGAGGACATCAAAAAGCCGGAAGCAGCTGCATAGCAAAAGATAAATGCCAGTCAAGGCTGCTTGCCTTTGATCATCAAATCCTTAACAGCAAAGCTCTAATTCTCCTGGTACCATTAAAATGAGTTTAACGGGCTTTCCAACTACCTTAAAAAAACATTTCTTCTATCTGGGGAGTTTGCAGGTAAAAGTTTTCATGACTTTTAGACTGGGTCTGACTCTGTCACTAAGGCTGGAGTGTGGAGTGCAGTGGCGTGATCTTGGTTTACTGCAATCTCTGCATCCTGGGATCAAAGGGATCCTCCCACTTCGGCCTCCCTCCATGACTTTTATAAATAGCAATTCCCCCTGATTTAAGTGCTTTGTGCTAGCAATAGAATCCTGAGGTCCTTCTAAAAAAACACCCAAGCACAAATATTAATTGCCAGAGACTGGGGAGGGTGCCACGTGTCACCCTGTGAATGTGCCTCCTGGACTAAGCAGCTATGGCAAACCCTTTGTGAGGCTACTATGACCTATTATTCTACAAAGCCTGTATTTCCTTGATATTTGAAGTAATACGGCGGATTTCCATGACCCCAAAGGCACACAGAGGATTCTCCGTATCAAATGACTTCTCTAAAACGGAATGATGTCTGTAAGAGTTCATGACCTAAATATTTTTATTAATACGCTTTTATTTTTGCTAAATATTGACAATTATGATGACAATAATAAAACAGCAACATCTATGATTTGGTGGGCCTTTACTTTGTTCTTTACAGAAGTGACTTCAGGGTTCTCAGACTTGTGAAACAGATCAATAAGAGGTGATACACGGGATGCTTCCTTGGGTAAAAACTTTGAGAAAGTGCCTCTTTGGGGCTCTGACAAGTCCCGTGGCATGAATGTGAATGTTGGCCATTCAGTTTGGTAAGGATGAATGCCTGCAAGAAAAGGACTCAGAGAGATGGTGGAACCTTAAAAACAAACAATATTTAAGTTTGCGCAAATGAGCCAGCAGAGAACAGTCTGGAAGGAGGGACTGCAGAATGCTCTTTTTTCCTTGCACTTGACCTCACATTTATCAATCAATGCACCATGGAAAGAAATCCCTAGAGCAGAAAGAAAGCCAAAGGCAAACAATACCCTCCACACCCACCAGAAGATCCCAACTTACATACAGAAAATGTATACATATAGAAAATGTATACACTTATTCAGTGGATGGGAGCAATGATGTCTGGCCTGATCCCCGTTAGAGTAACTATGAGAATTACAAAAAAAGGTTTCTGATTCCGCTGGGCTAAACCGGCAATTATTAGCCAGTGCAATTTTGTCCCCGCTCCCCCAACCCCGGGGGACATATGGCAATGTCTGCAGACTTTTTTTTCTTTTGTCACGACTGAGGTGTGCTACTGGCATCTAGTGGGTAGAGGTCAGGGATGCTGCAAATCCTTTTACAATGCACAGGACAATCCCACAACAAAGAATTATATGGCCCCAAATCATGATGGCATGACTCAGAAACCATGGGCCAGATGGAAGCTTGGGAAGGGCAGAGACCCTGCCAGGCGTCTTGGATGCTGTATATCCAGCACCCTCCACAGGGTTTGGTGTGAAATAGTCCTGCCTTGAACATCTGAAGACTGACCAGCCAAGTAGGAACTGAATCCAGCTACAGGAGAGATGACGGCACCACTTCTAACAATCAAGGGAAGGCACCACTCAGTCGTTCCCTATTACACAGTCATCGTACAGACTGAAGAAAGCTGACAGTCATTAGTGAATATGCTATAATAGATATGTACATATTCACCCATATATGCTTCCCTTCTCTTTCTACAACTTTTGACTAGACATAAGGATTTTCCTCTTCATGATTTTGTTGTCTTCTCTGGAAGCCTCTCTCTGAAGCCATTGGCTCAGGAGATAAAGAGGCTTAAACTGTGTTTAATGACTGTGACCTTTGATGCTCGCAGCTTGGCTACGCTCTTCACACCTCCCATGAAGTTAAAGGAACCTGTTGTTCCTGCTAGAATCAGTGGCAGCTCCCAAGGACAAGTCATACTCCTGGATGCCAGGGTCCACAGCTACCCAGTAATGATTTGGTTCAAGTAGGGATTTGAAGAGATGAGACAGAGAATTATGAGTGCAAGTACGGTCATCCTATATCTACCAGTGTGTGTCCAGAGTTGACATTGTGAGGAGTGAAAAAGAGGAATCAAAACACTCAGGTTTTCACCTCTAGGAACAAGAATATTTTTTTTTAAAGAGAGAAAAAAATAACTACTCAGGAATGGAATACCCTGTCCCCAGCACAAAGAAAATAACCAAAGGCACAAATCCTAGTGAGAAGTCAGGGGCCCTTCGTGTGTCTCCTTAGCCCATTTGTGTCAATGATTACCTATACAAAGTTTATTGAGGGGCGGTTTGTACCAGCTGTTAACTGTGAACTAACCGGAGTGGGATTTCTGGAAAATTTTCCCTTCTCATGGATTTCTGGTTGCATATTTAAGGTGGTGCCAATAGGATATACCAACAGATCAGAGGTCGTCATGAAAGAAGGAGCAAGTAGCCAGAAGTGTGAAGTGTGCACCGGCTGAGAAGCGGGAGTAGCTGGTGGTGGGTTCCCAGGAATAAGTTTCCTTGAGCAAGTTAAGGTTAAGACATCCAAGTGGTGAGGTTGAGCAGGCAGTTGTGTACGCGACCCTGGGGAAAGTCTAGCTGAAGATACAAAGATGGGATGAGATCACCAAGGTGTAAGTGTCTTCAGCAGAAGAAGAGACCAAGGACTGAATCTAGATACCTCAAGATTTGGAGTCACAGCCTGAAAAGGATCCCTCAAAGGTGCCCAAGGAGCAGCAGAATGAGGAAAGACAGCCCAGGGCGTGTGGTACAGCTGCTCTTCAACACTTCAAGCTTCCCTGGAGTCCAAGGCACTGGGGCCTCATTTCTGGCTATTATAATTGCCTCCTAACTGGCCTCTGGCTTATGTCTCCTGCCCCAACTGATGTTCATCACATCAGCCAGAGTAGCCCTGTTAACACCCAAGCCAGTTCCTGCCCATCTGCTGAGAATCTCCGAGGGCTTTCATCTCATTCTGAGTCAAAGCCAGTATCTTGACAATGGCTTGGCCCTTTGCCAACTGCTATGGTTTAAATGTTTGTCCTCTTCAAAACTCATGTTGAAATTTGCCTGGCAATGTGGTGGTGTTAGGAGATGGAACTTTAATGAGGTGTTAGGGCCAAGGGCTCTGCCCTCAGGGTTAGGATTAATGCTGTTGCAAAAGAGCAAGTTTGGCCTTCTTTTGCCTCTTTACCCTTCTAAATTCCTTCATGGGATGAGGCAGCAAGAAGGCCCTTGCCAGATACCAACACCTTAAGCTTGGACTTTCCAGCCTTCAGAACTGTGAGCCAATAAGTGTGTTTATTAAAAATTATAGTCTCAAGTATTCTGTTACAGCAGCACAAGTGGACTAAGACACCACCTCTCTGAATTTACCTCCAACTACTCTGGTGTTTACTGAGTCCCAGCAGCACAAAATGTAGTCCTCCCTCAGGGCCTTTGCATATGCTATTCTGCCTGCATGAAATGCTCATCCCCTAAACATTTGCACAGATTTCTCCCTTACCTTCTTCAGATCTTTATTCCAGTAGCTCCCCTTGGTGAGGCCTCCCTGGCTTCCTTATGTAACATTTCAACTCTCATCTAACTCTCATGATTTCTCCCTTTCCAAGGAGGTACTTATATTTTCTTGGAAGTTTACATTATAAATCATACTATACATTTTTCTTATTTCTCTTATTTTCTGCCTTTTCCACTAGATTATAAGCTCCAGATGTACAAGAGCCTGTTTTTTCGTGTGTGTTTTACTCACTGCTTCAACTCCAGAGCTAGATCAATGTTTAGCACATATTAGAGGCTCTATACATGATTAATCTCTATCAAAATTTGCTATAATTTAATTTGTTTTTATTTACATGCAACAGATTTTGTTTTTGCAAATGGAAAAAAGTCAGTGAAATTTATTTATTTCTGACATTCTAAAATATGCCCATGTACTTCTTTGGCTTTGATCCATTTACTTTTTTTAATTTTAATTTTTGTGCGTACATAGGTGTGTATATTTATGGAATCCATGAGATATTTGATATAGGCATGCAATGCATAATAGTCACAGCAGGGCAAATGAGGTAACCATCACCTCAAGCATTTATCCTTTGTGTTACAAACAATTCAATTACACTCTATCAGTTCTTTTTAAATATACAATTATTTTTTACTATAGTCACCCTGTTGTGCTAGCAAATACTAGCTCTTATTCACTCTTTCTATTTTTTTTTGTACCCATTAACCATCCCCACTCCCACCCTTCCACCTCTCCCCCCGACTACCCTTCCCAGCCTCTGGTAACCATCCTTCTACTCTCTATCTCCATGAGTTCAATTGTTTTAATTTTTAGCTCCCATAAATAAGCGAGAACATGTGAAGTATGACTTTCTGTGCCTGGCTTATTTCACTTAACATGATAGTCTCCAGTTTTATCCGTGTTGTTGCAAATGACAAGCTCCTGTTCTTTTTATGGCTGCATAGTACTCCATTGTGTATATGTAACACATTTTCTTTATCCATTCATCTGTTGATAAACATATGTTGCCTCCAAACCTTGACTATTGTGAATAGATCTGCAACAAACGTGGGAGCACAGATATCACTTTGATATACTGATTTCCGTCCTTTTGGATATATACCTAGGGGTGGGATTGCTGGATCATATGGTAGCTCTATTTTTGTTTTTTTGAGGAACCTTCAAACTATTCTCCATTGTGATTGTACTAATTTATGTTCCCATCTACAGTATATGAGGGTTCCTTTTCTCAACATCCTCACTGGCATTGATTATTGCCTGACTTTTGGATAAAAGCCATTTTAGCAGAGGTGAGATGATTTCTCATTGTAGTTTTGATTTGCATTTCTCTGATGATCAATAATGTTGAGCACCTTTTCATATACCTGCTTACCATTTGTATGTCTTCTTTTGAGAAATGTCTATTCAAATCTTTTGCCCATTTTAAATCAAATTATTAGAATTTTTTCCTGTAGAGCTGTTTGAGCACCTTTATATAATCTGGTTATTAATCCCTTGTGAAATTGGTAGTTTGCAAATATTTCATCTCATTCTATGGGTTTTCTATTCACTTCATTGATTGTTTCCTTTGCTGTGCAAAAGCCTTTTAATTTGATGTGATCCCATTTGTCTCTTTTTGCTTTGGTTGCCTGTGCTTGTAGGGTATTACTCAACAAATCTTTGCCCAGTCCAACATCCTGGAGAGTTTCCCCAGTGTTTTCTTTTAGTGGTTTCATAGTTTTAGGTCTTGTATTTAAGTCTTTAATCCTTGATTTGACTTTTGTATATGTTTAGAGATAGGGGTCTAGTTTCATTCTTCTGCATATGGATATTCAGCTTTCCCTGCATCATTTATTGAAGATACTTTTTTCCCAGTGTAAGCTCTTGGCATGTTTGTGAAAAATGAATTCACTGTAGATGAATCTATTTATTTCTGGGTTCTCTGTTCCACTGATCTATGTGTCTGTTTTTATGGCAGTACTATACTGTTTTGGTTACTATAACTATGCAGTATAATTTAAAGTCAGATATTGTGATTCCTCCAGTTTTGTTCTTTTTGCTTAGGATAACCTTGACTATTCTGGGTCTTTCATGGTTCCATATAAATTTTAGGGTCGTTTCTTCTATTTCTGTGAAGAATGGTACTTTGATACTGTTATTTTGATAGAGATTGCATTAAATCTGTAGATTGCATTGGGTAGTATAAACATTTTAACAATGTTGATTATTCTAGTCCTTGAAAATGGAATATCTTTTATTTTTTGGTGTCTTCTTCAATTTCTTGCATCAGTGTTCTATAGTTTTCATTGTAGAGATCTTTCCCTTCTTTGGTTAATTCCTAGGTATTTTATTCTATCTGTAGCTATTGTAAATGGGATTACTTTATTTCTTTTTCAGCTTGTTCACAGTTGGCATATATAAGTGCTACTGATTTTTGTATCTTGATTTGGTATCCTGCAACTTTACTGAATATGTTGATCAGTTCTAATAGTTTTTTGGTGGAGTCTTAAGTTTTTTCCAAATATAAGATTGTGTCATCCGCAAACAAGGATACTTTGACTTCTTGCTTTCCAATTTGGATATTCTTTATTTTGTTCTTGTCTGGTTGCTCTTACTATAATTTCCAGTAGTATTTTGAATAACAGAGGTGAAAGTGGGCGTCCTCGTTGTGTTCCTGATCTTAAAGAAAAGACTTTCAGTTTTTTCCCATTCAGTCTGATGCTAGCTATTAGTCTTTCACATATGGCTTTTATTATATTGAGGTATGCTCCTTCTATACCCAGTTTTTTTAGGGTTTTTATAATGAAGGGATGTTGAATTTTATCAGTGACTTTTTCAGCATCAATTGAAATGATCATATGGTTTTTGTCCTTTAGTCTGATGATATGATGGATCAGATTAATCGATTTCCATGTGTTAAACCATCCTTGCATCCCAGGGATAAATCCCACTTGGCCATAATGAACAATCTTTTTAATGTGTTGTTGAAGTCAGTTTTCCAGTGTTTGTTGAATATTTTTGTGTCAATATTCATTAGTGATATTCACCTATAATTTTCTTTTTTTTTTTTTTTTTTGATGTGTCTTTGTCTGGTTTTGGTAGCAGGGTAATACTGGCCTCATAGGATGTGTTTAGAATGGTTCATGGTTCAGTACTTGTAGGTTGTATCTCTCTCTTTAGCTCTAATAATATTTGCTTTAGATATCTGGATGCTCCAGTATTAGGTGCACATATATTTAAAATTGTTATACCCTTTTGCTGAATTGATCCCTTTGTCATTATATACTGAGTTTGTCTCTTCTTATAGTTTTTGTCTTGAAATCTATTTTGTCTGATATAAGTATAGATACTCTTACTTTTCTTTTTTTTTTTGCTTTTCATTGGCATGGGGTATCTTTTTCCATCTCTTTATTTTCAGTCTATGTGTGTCTTTATAGGTGAAGTCTGTTTCTTGTATGCAACAGATCACTGGGTCATGTGTTTATAATCCATTCAGCTACTCTACGTCTTTTGATTGGAGTGTTCAGTCCATTTATATTCAATATTATTATTTATTAGTGAGAACTTACTCCTGCCATTTTGGGTTTTTTTTCTGGTCTTTTTATGGTCTTCCCGTCCTTTCCTTTCTTCCTGTCTTTCTTTTAATGGAGATGATCTTCCCTGATGGTATGCTTTAATTTCTTGCCTTTTATTTTTTTGTGTATCTGTTGTATGAATTTTGATTTGAGGTTACCACAAGGCTAGAAAATACTATCTTATAACATTCTTTTAAGCTAAAAACAACACTGTCTGCATAAACAAATAAGCAAGAAAAAAGAAGACTAATGAAAACTCCACAACTTAACATCATCGCCCACTTTAAAGATTTTTGTTTCTATTTATATCTTATTGTATGGTCTATGTCTTGAAAAGCTGTTGTGGTTATTATTTTTTATTGGTTCATCATTTAGTCTTTTAAATTAAGATAAGAGTAGTTTAGCTACCACTGTTACAGGTTATAATATTGTGTGTGTTTTCTGGATACTTACTATTAGCAGTGAGTTTTATATCTTCAGATGATTTCTAATTGCTCATTAACATCCTTTTCTTTCTAAATGAAGTATTCCTTTTAGCATTTTTTTAGGACAGGTCTGGTATTGATGAAATCCCTCAGCTTTCATTTCTCTGGGAAAGTTTTTATTTCTTTTCATATTAAAGGATACTCTTACTGCATATACTATTCCAGGGTAAAAGCTTTTTTCCTTTGGCATTTCAAATATATTATGCCACTCTCTCCTGACTGGTAAAATATTGACACAAAAATATTCATCAGTGATACTGGCCTATAATTTTCTTTTTTTGGCATGTGTCTTTGTTTGGTTTTGGTAGGAGGCCTCATAGGGTGGGTTTATAATGGTTCATGATTCAGTCCTTGTAGGTTGTATCTCTCTCTTTAGCTCTAATAATATTTGCTTTAGATATCTGGGGACTCCAGGGTTGGGTGCACATATATTTAAAATTGTTATATCTTTTTGCTGAATTGATCTCTTTATCATTATATAGTGACTTTATTTGTCTCTTTTTATAGTTTTTTCTATTTATAGACACATATATATCTGGGTGCTCTGATGGTGGCCTGGCAATACTGTTCATAGCTCTGTGGGATGAGGCTCCTCTGCCTGCAGAAAAAGGAGGGAAGAATGGGAAGGACTGTGTTGCCAGATGTATTGGAGCTTCATTGTATGTCATTTGTTTATCTTTTTTTGCTGCTTTTAGAATCCTTTCTTTATTCTTAACGTTTGGGAGTTTGATTATTAAGGCCTTGAGGTAGAAGTCTTCTTTGAGTTAAATCTACTTGGTATTCTATAACCTTCTTGTATTTGGATATTGGTGTCTTTTGCTGGGTTCAGGATACTTTCTGTTATTTTCCCTTTTACTAAACTTTCTACCCCTGTCTCTTTCTCTGTCTCCTCTTTAGGGATAATAGATTTTAGATTTGCCCTTTTGGGGCTATTTTTCTAGGTCTCATAGATCTGCTTCATTCTTGTTTATTATTTTTCTTTTTGTTTCCTCTGACTGTGTTTTCAAATAGCCTGTCTTCAAGCTCATTCATCTTTTCTGCTGCTTGATCAATTCTGCTATTTAAAAACTCTGATGTATTTTTAGCACATTAATTGCATTTTTCAGCTCTAGAATTTCTGCTTGATTCTTTTCAATTATTTCAATCTCTTTGTTAAATTTATCTGATAGAATTCTGATTCTCTTCTCTGTGTTATCCTGAATTTCTTTAAGTTTCCTCAACACAGCACTTTTGAATTCCCTGAAAGGTCACATATCTCTGTTGTTTCAAATGTCCCCGGTGTCTTACTTAGATCTTTTGTTGAAGTCATGTTTTCTTGGATGGTCTTGATGCTTCTAAATGTCCATTTGTGTCTGGGTATTGAAGAGTTAGGTATTTATCGTAGTCTTCTCTGTCTGAGCTTGTTTGTACCTGTCCTTCTTGGAAAGGCTTTCCAGGTTTTCAAAATAACTTGAGTGTTGTGATCTAAGCCATATCTGCCTCAGGGGGCACCCCAAGCCCAGTAATGATATAGTTCTTGCAGGCTCACAGAGGTACTGCCTCTGGATTACCAGGAAAAAACTCGTGTTTTTTTCCTTTATGTTCTCTAACAAATGGAGTCTCTCTGTTCTGAGCTGCCTGGAACTAGGGGTGGGTGATATAAACACCTCTGTGTCCACCACATCTGGGACTGTGCTGGGTTAGACCTGAAGCCAGCATAGCACTGGGTCTCATCTAAGGCCCACTATAACCACTGCTTGGCTGCTGCCTATGTTTGCTGATGTTATAGTACGTCACATGCTCCCCAACTCCATTGAATCTGAGACCAGTTCAGCACTAGGAATCACCTAATGCTCCATCCTTGTGGCCTAGAGTGCCTTTCAAGTTTATTTAGAGTTTCAGAGCACTTTAGTCTGCAGTGGCAAGGTTTGCCAGAATTCAAGTTCCTACTGCCTGAATGGGATATCCCCTTCTGGCTAGGGCTGGTTTAAATACTCCCTCTGTGGGCAGGCATCTGCCTAGTTCGGCTTGCTTTGCATTCTGCTGTGACAGAACAGCACTGAGTTCAGTGCAATGTCTTATAATTGCTGCACTCACCCATTCTTAAGGACTCAGATTCTCTCTTCATGCCACGCGGTCACCACCAGGAGATGGAAAAGTGGGTAATGTTGGCAATTTAAGGCTCTTTCCTACCATCTTCAATGCTTCTTTCAGCTAAAGTTAAAACCAGGTACTGCGAGTGTTCACCTGACTTTTGGTTCTTATGAAGGTTATTTCTTTATGCAGATAGTTGTTAAATTGGGGGATGATTGATGGAGCCTTCTGTTCAGCCATCTTGCTCTGCCCCTCCTCCTGTTTACTTTTCTTTTTTAAAGGATAAGCCTTTTATTGTAAGTGGCTTCAAATCAACTTTGATAGTAAGAATTAATAATCGCTGAAGTTTATTCCCATTACTGATAAGTGTATTTTACAAACTCTACCAGTTCTTGCTGAGAGAAATTTCATAACTGTCTTCTTCTGTGTTTGTTTACATGTTGTGTCATATGTAACATAGTTCCACTGAAGCAGGGACCTAGTTCTCTGATGAATACCCAATGGTTAGAACAGCACCTGACACAGAGTAAGGATTTACTAAATATTTGTTAAATTAATAAAAACATGAAAAATTAAATTTAAAAATTCTGGACCAGAAATAGTTGCCCTATTAGGATCTTCATTTAAGCCAGTGGTAGTCAGCTGGGGATAATTTTGGACCCCAAGGGACATTTGATAATGTCTGAAGACATTCTTAGTTTTCCATTTGGGAAGGAAGATACTACTGGCATCAAGTGGGTGGTGATCAGAGATGCTGCTAAAAACTATACAATGCATGGACAGCCTGTCACCACAAAGAATGAGCTGGCAGAATGAATAGGGTTGAGGTTGAGAAATGCTGACTTAACCGAACAGGTAGGTCATCACTATGTGCCTGGAACCTCACCTATGGCCATGGAGTTAGCAGCAGGCTTTTCCTACTAGAAAAGTCAGGTGTATGCCTTAAACAGACAATAAATTTTGAAAACTTTCATTCCTTTGCCCAGTAAAGCTTGCCAATGACTCACCAGTAGACAGTGTTATGTAGGCTCCACCAGCAGCTCTAACTACGGCCAGTGACCTGGCCCATTGTGAAAAACAGAGTATGAGGAGTTGAGATTGTTGAAAATTGAAGCAGGTAGAGACTGTTTCTCTGCTTGGTTGGAACTGCTATTTCTTACATTTTCTGACTGCCATTGTTGCCATTGAGAACATTTTCTTTGTGCTAAAGACAAGGGAGACCAATCGCTCTCATAACGTACAGTCTTTCCACCGATGTGGTGGCCCCTTGGACCTGCCTCCTCCAATTTCTACAAGGCACTTTCACATTTGTCATCTCTGGAACAGACAGAAGCTTAAGGAATGGTTGATTGATGGATAGGGACCCAATTACTAGTTAAAAAAGACCTTAAGTGTAGGTTGATTCCCGTCCTCATGTTATTTTACAATGTCTGTATGATACTGAGTAGCTAGCCAACTTAGAACGGCTTCCGCTTAAGCACTTCAACAAAATGCCCTGTTTCCCACTAGCCTTCACTTGGAAATAACAAGAATGGGAGAACGGCTTAGTAGCTACCCTTTTTTTTACTTCTTATGCAAGAAGACATTTCTTCTCCATCATAAAAAAATACAAATGTCTGGCTGATAGGAAAGATCTTGATATTAAACAAATCCTATTTGGTACTCAGCACCAGCAACTAATACATTGTAGAAGTATTTGCTCTGCAAACAAAAATGTACGTAGCAAAAACAATTTTATTGTACACAATAGTTTTTAGTTTGTTGTTGCTGCCTTGATGCAATTATTTTACACCCCAACTATAATGACTGATCTGCTTGCCTCCTTTTATTGAACATTTACTATATATTTCATCTTGATTATCTCATTTAGCCATAACACACAGCACAAAGGGGTCATGTGATTTGCCCAAGGTTCTGTAGTTAGGACGTAGCCCTGAGTGATGCTGACATATATTGCTTTAGAATTTATTTCTCATCATTTTATTCCATTTTTTATTGTTACAAAATAATACCACATACTAGGTAATTTATAATAGATAGAAATTTATTTGGCTCATAGTTCTGGAAGTTGGGAAGTTCAAGGACATGGTGCTGGCATCTGGTGAGGGCCTTTGTGCTATGTCATTTCATGGTGGAAGGGCAAGAGAGACTGAGATTGAGAGAGAAAGGTCAAAGTCACCCTTTCTATCAGGAACCCACTCCCAAGATAAGGCTGTTAATCCATCTATGAGGGAAGACCCCTTATAATCTAGTAACCTCCTAATGGTCTCATCTCTCAACTCTGTTGCTCTGGGGATTAGCTTCCAACACACAAACTGTGGAGGACAACTTCAAGCCATGGCACTGATGATGGTTCTGTATTCTTTCTGGGTACGATGCATGTACAGGGCCATACACATTTGCGTGCTAAATGCATACTTTTGATGATGATTGAGATGGTAAAATTCCCACAAGAAATAGGAAACCACTCGGTATTCTCCCTCACGGTGTTCAGGTGCTAGGTCCATGAACCATCCTCTTTTCTATTGCTTGCATCAGACATAACTGTGTGTTAACTCATGACCCAAAGTCATGCTTGGCCAGGGTCCCCTGGAGTATTTGCAAGGGGGCCTTGGCTCCATACATACTCCAATGACTGTCTTTGTGATGAGTTTATCGTATACATATGAGTATTCCTCTCCACATGTTATTTCATGCAGTGACCTTACACCGTATGGTGAGCATGAGGTGAGAAATGCAGATCGGTTTAGTCTTAGTGGGCTTGGTTTACAGGACCTCTTAGTGTGAGCATCTTGCCACAGGCAGCATGTGATCCCAGTGTTTAAGGTACACAGTATTCATATGGCATGGCTCTAAATACAAGCCACCATTTTATCTAGGGCTTGGGTGAGAAGCAATCCATCTGCTCTAGTGCTGGGGGAAGGCTGTTTGTGTTGGACTGACGTATGGAGAGACAGTGCCTAGGTGTCCAGCATACTTGGGGTCTTCCTGGTGGTTTGCCTTTCTGTGATTTTCCCTTATTTTTGAATCTAAACCCCTGCACTCTTCCTAAATTGTGTATGATGCTACTGTGACTAATAAAAGACAGATGCTAAATTCATAACCATTTAAAAAAATTTTTTTTCTAAGTTAATGGACACTAAAATACAACTGACCTTCAATAGGTCATTAAATTAAGAGTCATCTTTGCGGAAAAAGGCTGGAAATTGTAAACCTGGAGCTGCAGCTGCGACAGAGTCCCACGTCAAGCTGAAAGTCTGTGTTGGCCTCTGCCCCCCAAAGGCTGAGATGCTCTAGAGTTTGGGTAAAGTACAGTTAATTGGACTTTAATCGTTTGAAAATGGACAAGCTCAGTATGACTTATGTGATTGCTCTTGGTTGTTCAGATTGTTAAATTTACCGGCCTCCTTTCCCATACTCATTTCCAGGGCAGATTGAGGCTATGTCTGCCTGTTTATGCATGCAATTTACTTTAAAACCCTGCAGTACAGAGAGCATGATGATATGTATATGTCAGTTGGCTTAAGCTGCACTCGAGGGGCAGTCCGTGGTCCTGACCAGGGATCTAGAGGCTGAGAGTGGACTCCAGCATTTAATCAGAAAAGCCACAATCCTGAGGCTGTTCTCAAAAAGGCTTCTTCATCTTTCTTTACAACTGAACTTTGATCAACACTAGAGACTTTGCTAATGAGCTCAAAGAAGGTTCCAAATGGGTTTTCATTGGTGAAAAAAAAAGGGCTCGTTATTTAGCATAATAGATATATAATAAGTGAGTTCTCACTGTTGAGTAAGTGGTATTCAAGATGAGAGGTTCGGCTAAGACATTTTCCCAAAGCTCCTCATCCTTACCTGAGGAGACCTGAACAGCTTGCAGACACTGACCCCTTCTCCCACAGGGATAGTATTTGAGACTTGAACCCCCAAATAGTCCTTCATCCAGCCAATAGTTTGGAGTACTTGGGTTGCCTGATGATCATTTTCAGATTAGCTCTCTCCTGCATCTTTAGTGCTGTCATAACTGCCTGGACTGAGTGGTCCATGTGAGGTGTGGTCAGGACACCTACAACAATCGTTAATCTTAAACATCAAGTTTTATAGCCTAGTGTCTGCTTACTAATCAATGTCTGCACATGGCACAGGGTTTGGTCCGAGATGTGCTTTTATTATAACGTGGTAGCAAAGTTGCAGGAGGATAGCTAATTCTCAGCCCCCTCCAACTACTGGTGGATGTCAGTAACTGCCACAAAGGACTAAGTATGTGTGCATGGTTAAATTAGCTTATGTTAGTTTACACTACTTGGCAAAAGTACTACCTTTTGCACCAAAGGGAGGGATAGCTTTTTCCACGTTATATAAGATCCATTTAAGTAACAACCTGGGTAACCAAATCCGTAGCAAATTACATCTTACTTAGTGAAGACGCACAGCTTTCAGCTTTAAAATAAGCCTTAATTCCTCAAGAAGTCTGAAGCCACCTTTTCACCTTACATATTGCCTTGGGGTGAGAGAAGGAACACACCACTCCAGGCCTGTCTCCCAGGATTCCAGGACTCTATGACATGCATCCCTTTCCCTAGAGAAAGAAGACAAACCTTTGCTTCGGCTGACATTGTTCATTGTATGTGTCAACTTGACTGGGCCACGGGGTGCCGGAACATCTGGTTAAACATTATTTCTGAGTTTGGCTGTGAGGGCGTTTCTGGAAGAGATTAGCATTTGAATCGAGTTAAACAGTTAACTTGATTGGACTCTGTTGAGTTGGCACATCCGTCTTCTCTTGCTCTTAGACTGGGACTTATGACATCAGCACTCCTGGCTCTCAGGCCTCTGGATTTAAGACCGGAATTAATACCAACAGCTCTCCTAGGCCTCCAGATTGCAGACAGCCGATTGTGGGAATTCTTGGTCTCCATGACCTCTTTTGCCAATTCTTTTTAATAAATTATATGTGTACATTTAAATATCTATATCTCCTATTGGCTCAGTTTTTCAGGAGAACCCTAACTAATACTGGAGCAATGAGACCCTATCCAGTTCCTAGAAAGCTACCTCTTACAGTCCTTGTTCAGGACTGCCTACCTCCAGGCTCCTTTTCATGAACTGCAGACCTTCCAGCTAGCCACATGGCAACCTCCGACTCATTCTACAGGCTGTAGCTGAAATGTCACCTCCTCAGGGAGTCCTTGTGGGATTACTCTGTCTACATAGGCTGTTTTTGTATTAGTTTCTATCTCTACCCCCTGTGTTGGAAATGAGTTTATAACATCAGGAAGAATCCACACCCAGGCAATAGATCGCTCAGCAAGGCTAGTTTGCTTTCTGCAGAAAGGGTGTAACTCGCCAGCAGTCTTGCCATGAGAGCACACCTAAAAGAAGGAGACAGGGAGTTTTTGGTTTTTTTTTTGAGATGGAGCCTCGCTCTGTCACCAGGTGGGAGTGTAGTGGCGCAATCTCAGCTCACTGCAACTTCCGCCTTCCGGGTTCAAGCGATTCTTCCACCTCAGCCTCTCGAGTAGCTGGGAATACAGGTGTGTGCCACCACACCTGACTGACTGTTGTATTTTTCATAGAGACGGGGTTACACCATGTTGGCCAGGATAGTCTCGATCTCTTGACCTCATGATCCACCCACATCAGCCTCCCAAAGTGTTGGGATTACAGGCGTGAGCCACCAAACCCAGCTGAGACGGGGACATTTATAACTTCCATAACCTGACGCTGTCGCCCTAATGCTGTGTCAAGTTTCCATTGGCCAGAACAGGACCACACAATCTATGCTTGACCCGATTTGCTAAAAACTTGAAAATGTCCTGAATAGATAAGGGGTAAAAAGACGAGGAAGAAGAGGAAGTTAGTCAGGAGAAGGTCAGGGGGGCTTCCAAATAAGGAATGGCATGCACCAGGGTCTGGAGCTTGCCCAGTTCTGTGCTGCCATGCCGGAGTGAGTCAAGGTAGCTGATATAAGACGTAGCTGATTTAGAGAATATATATATGTGGGTATATGTTTATGCTAATAGCAGATAATGGCCATAGAGCAAAAGATTGTAACTCCTTATAATGTAGTTATACAAACTTTGAAGAAGAACTTTCCCATCTCTCACCCTGTTTCTGTCATGTGATTTTATATCTTAGAATTAATTATTAATTTGTTCATTTGTTGACCACCTGACATTCCCACTAGACTATAATCTCCTTGAGGGCAAGAACCTTGCTCATTTTGCTTGCCATCACTGCTGGGCACAAAGTAGGCACTGAACACATGTCTTGTGAGTAAATAAATGAACGCATGGTTTCCTTGCCACTTGAGACACACTCAACAATGAACCACGGGTGTGACTCTACTTGTGAGGAAGTGAGCTTTGCTTTGAGAAAACTCAATACAGAATCGTCTGAGAAGAGGAGATGCTGGCTGTGAACATTCACTTTATTTTAGAGCAATAGTCTTTGATGAGGTCATTACACATCCCATGGGATGCATGCTAATGTGCGGGGACATTTTCAATTGTTGCACCTGGGTTGGTGTTACTAACATCCAGTGAGGAGAAGCCAGGGACACTGCTGGACATCCTACAACATGCAGCAAAATCCCTCACATCAAAGAGTTATCTGGCCGCAAATGCCTGTCAGTAGCGCCAAGGTTGAGAAATCCCATCTGAGAGTAAACATATTTACCATGTTTCAATTACCAACTTCCAATGCCTCAAAGTCCAAGAAAATATACTCAACACCAGTCAGCATTCTTTGGCAATCACAGAGATATTTAAATTTTTGAAATGACCTCAGGCTGATGGATACATCATTACTCAACAACACTGCAGCTATACGCAATCTTAGGGATTGGCTGAATTGACCCACTTAAATACGCAGTAAACAAACTTGTCATTTGCTTTTCCCAAAGTAAGGATACAGAAAAATTCCTCTTACTTGTTATGAACTTGTTTTCGGTCTGTTCGGATCCACCAAAATGAAAAATCGAAGCTAATAAGGTCCAAAAATGAGGTGACGATTATTCACGTGACTAAGGGATTCTTCTTGTTGCAGAAGGATTCCTTGCCAGTTTCCTTTAAACAGTTGACTCCTCTCATGCATTTAAAATCTAACTCGGTTTACAAAAGCATTAATTTATGTGCACATTTCAGGCCCACTGCCATTGTGAAAGGCTAACTACATCTTTCATGAGGAGTACATCCCTGCTTTGCCTCTCAAAGATAATTCTCCTGTTTCTTGGTTTTTTCTTTAGATTGTGGTTTCTTTGGAGGGCAAGATCCGTGTCTCTTGATTGTTTGGTTCTGCTTCCTGGCATCCCAGACATTTCAGGATGTCAATAAATATTTATTGATGCTGATGAGGTGAACAGAACCAGAGAGGCACATTCTCACTCCCTTGTCACATGCTTTATGGAATTTTTTTTTAATCAGCCTCTGCAAACAGGGCACCAAGAAACTCTTTTCTTCACACACTCAGCCTCTCCCAGGGACTGAGATGCTTCTGGGGGTCCCTGGGACCACCCTTTTCCAATGAAGCCCTTGCTAATCTCCTGCCAAATGTTCCACAGGCATAATTCCCATGTGCACATCATTTTCAGACTCTCAGTTGCAGGGGGTGGGCTTAGCCTTGGTCCCTACAAGCACGCTCTCTATTGTGTGAAATACTTTTGCAAGAGGGGATTAAGCATATAGTGAATACCTCAATACCACAGTGAAGCACTCAAGGATGAAAGGTTTGTGTTTGCCACCCCCTTAAGATGCACGAAAAGCAATAGCTCTCAAAATGTGGTCCTCTGACCTGCAGCATCAGCATCCCCAGGGACCTGTCCCAAATGCAGCTTGCCTGGCCCCACCCTAGATCAACTGAACCTGGAGCTCTGAGATGGGGCCCAGCCAACTGAATTTTAGTAAGCCCTGCAAGTGATTCTGATGCATGCTAACTTTGGCGACTACGCTAGAGGTTCAAGCTTCTTTATGAGTGTTGAGTTCATCACCTGCCCCTGGTGCTATAGTGTCCATTATGTCTTACAGAAGATACAAGTTGGGGGCTGGGCTAGGTGGTTTACATAATCTTGGCATCTTGGTGGTACCCATAATCTTGGCACTTTGGGAGGCCGAGGTGGGTGGATTGCATGAGCCCAGGAGTTTGAAATCAGCATGGGCAACACAACAAAACTCCATCTCTACTAAAAACACAAAAATTAGCTAGGCATGGTGGCACATGCCTGTAGTCCCAGCTACTCAGGAGGCTGTAGGAGGGTCACCTAAACCCAGGAGGTCGAGGCTGCAGTGAGCCGTGATCTCAACTCTAGCCTGGGTGACAAAGTGAGACCCTGTCTTAGACTTAGAAAAACAAAACAAAACAAAAAGAGAAGATACAAGTTAACTTCATGACTCTCCAAAGAAACCTCAGAGTTTCCTGGCAGTTCCAGGTTTTTCAGCCAGTGGGTAGATGGACACACATATGAAAGAGGCAACAGGTCCACCACTCAGAGGGAAAAGTAATCCCGTCTGTGCCCACCAGGAGCAAGGCTTTCATAGCATGCTCTGCACAAGATAGCTGTCCCCTCCCCAAACTACCCTCTTGGTCTCTCACGGCAGAGGGACCTTGTGGGGAGGGAGGGAAAGGAGAACTGAGCCTCAGCCCAGATCCCTGAAGGAGTCTCAGGGGCTGAGCAGCTTGCTGCCTGGGGGTGGCCACATTCACTGGACAACAGCTTGGTAGTCTTCATGTGTTCTGTGCGGTGCCTGGGCCTCCTAAAGGACGGTCCTTGTCCACTCTCCACCCTGCCCAGGACCAATCCTCTCCACTCCTTCCTGTCCTTCACTAGCCAGGATGGCCCATCTGCCTGCCCACCTCCCAACCCTGCTCTCTCTCAAGCCTAGGTCTTCTCTAGTTCCTGGGGGTGAGAAAACACTCACCCTCCATGGAAACCACTGACCCTTTCCATCTAGCATTTGGGTTAGTTGTTTTTGTCTAATTCTCTTTGTGTCTGGTGCAAAGATTCATGGCTGATAGCATGGGCTGGATAGGGGCAAAAAGGCCTCTCATGCACATGTGCGGAGGTGGAATGCACCCACAGCACAAAGATTTACACTTGCATATAATCCCAGCACACTGTGACAGAACCAGTTGTTTCTGGAATAACTTATTTAGCTATTACATTGATAGTGACTTAGACAAAGCACCATCATGAAAACACAAATTACCATAACAATGGCTTGCTTCTCTGAGATTTACATGTTTTTAGTGGAATGCATACCTGAAAGCAGTCCCAGATTTTCCTACTGGCACAAGGAGATGTCGGACTTACTTTGCATAACTGGCAACAGGGCTGTGGTCAGGTGTATTCCCTTTGGGTCCTTGCTCAGTTTTGCTTCTTTGCTAAATACCTTTCTCAAGAGATGTGCTGTGTCTTTGTTAAACAAGGCTGCTCTTAAAGGGCAATTCATCATTCAGAACCCATCATGGCCTTGCAGGGGACAAGGTCCGGTCCAGTCTGCCCTCTCCTCATTTTTCCCAATGCCCCTCCTCCCTCCTACCGTTCTCCATATGGAGAAGCCACTTCACAAATCTTGGCTAGCACATTTCAAGGTTCTTTCTTTGAAGCAGAATAGCTTCGGCTACACAGATTTCTCCCATTGCAGAGCCTGCATTTTAAACAATAGACTCATGCACATCCTTTAAGGTAAATACGATCACACAAGCACTTGGATAGTGTTAAAGTTAATGACCTGGTGTTGAGCGAGGAAATTAAAGAGCCAACAATACATTTGTGACATTTCTGCCACCCAGATAGCAGTGGCAGCTTTGCTATCACACACACAAAACAGAGAACATTTCTCCTCAGAGGAAATGTTCAGATTGAGGATCTCTTCTTTTGCATTTAGAAATATGTCTGTGTCTGACTCTTTCCTGAGGCTATGCTGCAGAAACGCGTCTAGCGTAAGACACCTTCCACCTCTAGCAGTTGCTCGTAAGCTAATGAAAGTCAATACCGTTTATTCAAGTCCTGGGAAGCCCAGCGCTCCATATTAGCCACTGTTTGAAATGTGGACCAAAGAAAGGTGACCTCGGTAAGATCAGGATCAGAAATGGTCCTGCCTAACACAGATACTATTAATATACTTGGAGAGAACTACCTAACACAGGCACTGTTAATGAACTTGGAGAAAAAAAAGAAAAGCCAGTACCTCTTTACCTGGCCATCCCTTAATCCTCTTTTATGATGAATTCTTTAACAAGCAAAGGATCTGTAAATGTAATGAGTTGCTTTAGACACCGTAAAAATTGATTGTTGAAAGTGGAAGCAAAGCCTCCTCTCTTCTGTTTGGTTGCATGGTCAGAGTCCAGGTAAAAAACTCCAAGGAACCAGAGGATTGGCCAGAGGCTTAGGAGGGAAGAAGCACCATAGGTGGTACTCATCTATGTAAATTACCCAGATCCCCACATCCTGCATCTGAGCTATGAAGAAAGCTGTTTCTCCAGGTCCCATGGGTTGTTATCAGGCTTCAATTACGTAAAAATTGTGAAAGCTGATTGTATGGTTGGCAAGATGGTCAGAAACCAGGAAGCTTTGTTGATGACCACATCATGGGAATGCCTAATGGATGGATCACTGATAGTCACTCTGACAACAAGCACGAAGTGAACGTGCACTTCTAGGTAAACAGCTGCTTCCATCTGAATGATGCGCAAGGCTCAAATCCAGCTCTCAGCGATGCATCCCATCGGTAAACACCGAGGTCACTGCTGCCTTCCAAAGACGACACTGCTTTATGGAGCCACACACAGATGCCACACGGTGGTTCTGAAGCCAAGTGTGTCCTTGCTCCTGTTTTCTTTCCTTGCACTGCATACCCTCATAGCAGCCAAAAAACACACATTGAATGCCCCTAGATATAGCTATGTGTTATATCTGCATGTACAGATAGAGAGAAACTCCATCAGGCTGGTCTTCACAGTAGACCTGGATGGCAAACCCCAATTTTGCCAGTGAGGAGACCCTAGCTGGGGAGTGAAACCAAGACCTGAACTTAGACTTCAAACTCTCACTACCCCACTTTCTCCTTTCGGGCTTCCTACACTTTCATGTAGCCTGGTTCATTCCGAAGGATATAAAGAGGTCAAGGTTCAGATACAGTCAAACTGAAGAGTCTCCAAGGAACTAAGAGAAGGCAGCACTTACTACATTGAAAATGGAAGCACAGGTGAGTGCATGTTTAGGTGACAGGAGTCCCCCTGGGACTCCCCTGCTGGCCTCCTGCCATCAAATCACACAACACCGCTGGACAGCATTGTCTTTGCACTAAGCTAGCCTAGGGTTCAGCTTTTGATTGGTATGCCTGGCAGCCATGAAGAGCAGCAGCGGGGTGATATTGACATGATTACTGATTCAGCCCAGGCTCTGCAGTTCTGATGCCCAGAGAGAGATGACATGGGTGACCAGTAGGCTGGAGGCGAGGGCCCCACCCTGAAGACTGAGACCACGGTCCAAAGTGAGAACTGACATCTCTGTTCTCCTGCTCAAATGTTGCCTTTTCTAAAACCACCCATGACCCAGCCTGCCTCCCATCCTGTCCATAAAACCCCAGGCTCCATCAGGGAGAAGAGGAGAAGCAGCTGGATGTCAGAGACTACAGTTGGACGTCGGAGAGAAGCATCTTGCCTTCAGAGGGACAGCTTGACAGTGTGACCTCAGAGAAGAATCTGGCTGGAGACAGTTGGACTTCAGGGGAAGAATACCTTCTCACACTATCTCCTTTCCAGCTCCCCTTCCCACTGGGAGCCATTTTTTTGGGGGGCGGGGGGAGACAGAGTCTTGCTCTGTCACCCAGACTAGAGTGCAGGGATATGATCTTTGCTCACTGCAACCTCCATCTCCTGGATTCAAGGCAATTCTCCTGCTTCAGCCTCCCAAGTAGCTGGGATTACAGGTGCACACCACCATGCCTGGCTAATTTTTGTATTTTAGTAGAGACAGGGTTTCACCATTTTGGCCAGCCTGGTCTTGAACTCCTGACCTCAGGTGATCCGCCCACCTTGGCCTCCCAAAATGCTGGGATTACAGGCATGAGCCACCGTGCCCAGTGAGCCATTTTCATCGGCAATAAAATCCTCTGTATTTACCACCCTTCAATTCATTTGTGAGACCTGATTTTTCCTGGATGCTGAACAAGAGCTTGGGCATCATGGGTGCAGATGCAAAAGACTGTCACACTGACCATTTGCCCTTGCTGGTGGCAGGCAGTCACCTCATGTGAAAAGGCAGAGGGCCCACTGAGCTAGTAACACTTAAGCCAGCCGTGAATGGCAGAGCTAAAAGAGCACTGTAACGCATGCCCCCTGGGGCTTCAGGGATGGTGGGCACCCCACTAAATGCTGCTGCCAGGCTGGTACAGAGCTTGTTCCTGCTGGACCCAAAAGTGCTCGCCCCTGGCCCCTGCACCGGCTCACGTGTGTGCTCCCTCCCACGAGGGGTTGAGTGCAGCAGGGTTGAGTGAATGGAGTTTGCCCCCGCTGGAGCAGAAGCAGCTGGCTAGCTCCAGTGCCTGCCCTCCAGTTCCCGCCTGAGAAGGGGTTAGGGAAGATATCCTACTTCACAGCTATGATATGTGTCTTGAAAATCTTCCAAGTTTCCCATATACAGAGAAAGACTGATCATTTAATTGCCTGGGAAACTTGTCACCCCTTGCACTGTCCCAGCAAGATTTGAACTGATCATTTTTTTTTTTTTTTTTTTTTGAGACGGAGTTTCGCTCTTGTTACCCAGGCTGGAGTGCAATGGCGCGATCTCGGCTCACTGCAACCTCCGCCTCCTGGGTTCAGGCAATTCTCCTTCCTCAGCCTCCTGAGTAGCTGGGATTACAGGCACACGCCACCATGCCCAGCTGATTTTTTGTAGTTTTAGTAGAGACGGGGTTTCACCGTGTTGACCAGGATGATCTCGATCTCTTGACCTCGTGATCCACCCGCCTCGGCCTCCCAAAGTGCTGGGATTACAGGCGTGAGCCACCGCGCCCGGCCTGAACTGATCATTCTTGATGGCCAACAGCTTCAAGGAGGATGTAGCTACGACATTTTAGTTTTCATTTGTACGTTCAGAGGGTTCCTTAAGAGCCATAGACGAAAATAAACCACACATAACTGCCAAACCATTCCGACAGACTCTTATGAATATCTTCCCTCCTAACTTTCCACCGTAAAGGATTATGTTTAGATCTTTAGTTTTTAAACAGGAACAGCTGCAACGGACTAGCAGACAGCTTTAATGAACAGATGTGTATTTCTGGAGAAATTGATTTTCCTTTTCATTATTATGTCACCAACTTTGCTATATTTCCAAGCAATTTAGATTTTAGGCTATGAATCGCTTAGGTGGCCTCCAGGTAGGGAAATTTATCTCAGCAAAAAGATCTGCTAGGCAAGGCAAAATTTTTAGTCATTATTATTAGCAATATGCCATAAGAGGAATATCTACACTTTATGACCTAACTGCTATACCAGCCACTTCTGCAGTCCCACTGGAGGAAGTCTTTTGTTTTGAGTTAGTCTAGAAAGTATTATTTTTTAACCCAGTGGATCTTAACTGAGGCAATTTTCCTCCTCGAGGGATATTTGGTAATGTCTGAAGACGTTTGCCATTGTTATGACTGGGGAAGGGTGCCCTTGGCGTCTAGTGAGTGGAGGTCAGGGACTCTGCTGAGCATCCTGCAGTGCACAGGGCGGTCCCCACAACCAGGAATTATCCCGCCGAGGCTGCAAACCTTGCGGTTATGACTTGAATTGCATTACCCAAAAAGATAATGTTGACGTTTTAACCCCCAGGTTCTCAGCGTACGATGTAATTTTGAAATAGAATCACTGCAGGTGTAATTAGTTAAGATGAGGTCATGCTGGAGTACGGTGGTTCCTTAATCCAACATGGCTGGTGTCCTTATAAGAAGAGAGAGGGGGCTAGGCATGGTGGCTCATGCCTGCAATCCCAGCACTTTGGGAAGCCAAGGTGAGAGGATCACTTAAGGCCAAGAGTTCAAGACCATCCAAGGCAACATAATGAGACCCTGTTTTTGAAACAAACAAACAAACAAAACAAACAACAACAACAAAAACAAAGTGAAGACAGACACACAGGGAGAATGCCATGTAAAGACAAGTCAAGGAACACCGGGCAGAGGCAAGGAGCGATTCTTCCCTAGAAGCTTCAGAGGAAGCACAGCCCTGACAACAACTTGACTTTCAACTTCTGGCCTCCAGAACTGAGAGATAACGAATATGTGTTGTTTTAAATCACCCAGTTTGTGGTACCTTGTTAGAGCTGCCCCCAGGAAATGAATATATATCCCTTAGGCAAATACAACTTCCTTTTTCTTAGAATGATGGTAGTCATGTTTTTCTAGGAAAATTTGCTGTTTCCTCGTTATGAATCCCTTTCCCATAAATGGATTTGCTGTTTCCTTTTTTACGGATTCCTTTCCCATATACTGTGATGCTAAATAACTCTATTAGGCCAGCATCATTATTCCCATTTTAGAAATGGATAATAACATTAGTGAACATTTGTTCAGAAGTGTGTCATGGGTGCCAGCGCTCATGCTGCGTGCCTCACACACATTATCTCATTCGATTGTTGTAGCGGCTCTAGGAGGCAGCTGCTCTAATTAACCCCATTTTGCAGCGGAGGACACAGAGGCACAGATTAGTGAAGTGTATTCCCCCTAGTTCCACAAGTGGCGGGTAGAGGGAGTTTTAACCCAGCGAGTCTGGCTCCTGAGCCCTTACTCTTAACTGCATGTCCCCAGCTCTGATGCATCAGCGGCAGAAGGACCCAAAAGGTGTGTGCAACCAGTTAGCACCAAGGGCATGACCTCCGTGATGTCAACCACACATCTCTAATGAAAAGGGCGGAAGCAGCGTTTAGTTTCTTGCATGATCTTGGACAAAGGTCCTCAGTTGCTGGCTGTTGACAGAGGCTGTCCTCAGTTAACACAAGGCAGTTCCTAAAACCACATCCCACACAAAAAGGGTACTGAGGCCAAAGAAAAGTAGCAAACATTGCCTACCACATCTCTGTCTTCCAGATTTAAAAAAAAAATGTGAGTAAAGGCTCTGATAAGGCATGCATTTATAAAAAAAATACATACTCACACATATGCAAAATACACAGCCCTGTTTATTGTGTTTAATCCATGGTTCCCCAAGTTATTTGACCATAGAAACCCTTTTTGTAGGACACTACTAAAATCTAGAGCAGGGGTAACAAACTTGTAAAGGACCAGGAAGTATTTTTGGTTTTGCAGGACACATATGGTCACTGCCTCTTGTTCTTGTTTTTCTTTTTACAACGCTTTAAAAATGTTAAAGCCATCTTTTGCTTTAAGATCATAAAAAACCCAGCTGCTGGCTGGATTTGGCCCATAGACTAAAGTTTCCTGACCCCTCTAGAGGGACAGAGTGGGGAACATGAATGGAAGGTAACTTTTGATGTATTATTTTTCACTAAGACAGTGCTGAGAAAACCTGTTTCAGAAATCCCGGAACAGAACACCAAAATTCTGTTCATTACTTCAATGTTCCTCCCATGTAACAAATGAGAAACTATCAAGTCTGAGCAGCACATTGTTTTGGGTTGTGTTTCCTTGATTAGAGGGAAAGTGAGTCATGGCCAGTGGGTGGGTGGGTGTGAGCCTCGCTACACTTCGTCTGGGCTGGCTGCACCTACTCAGACCCTTAGAACATCCTTCTGACTGTGAGGTGGGAGACGGAGATGTTTAAACATCATCTTGACATTTTGCAGATGATTTTCTCTCTGTCTACCAGGCTAAGGTGGATGCCTGCCAGGAGTAGTTTATAGAGATTTCAGCTATTTCAGAGTCCCCAACTGCCAACCTTAGCAAGATAATGAGGACTTTTATGGGCACTGAATTGGATTTCCTTTAAAAATGCAACCATGGCTCCCTGAAGTGAGGCTCTGGAGCCTACTAGAGCCAGGGTGCCAATTCTTGAAGGTCTATATTTAAGGCAGTTGCTTATTCATAGGAGAAGTGAGCTGAGATACAGCATGGGCTAGGAGACAGGACCCAAAGTTCTGTGCTGCCTCTGCCATGACGCCACTGGGGGACTTCATGGAGGCTGAGCCCCCTTCCTGCCTCAGTTTCTCTACATGTAAAGTCACTTCAAAGGAGGAAATAGAGACAAATATATATATTGGCAGTGGCAGCATGGTATAAGGGAAAGAATATACCCATTGGAGTCAAATAAGTCTGAGGTTGAAACTTAGATTTGCTATTTCCTTGCTGTGGGAACTTTGGCAAATATGATTTAGCCTCTTAGAAGCTTGATTTCCTCACATAAGAAATGAAAATAATAATTCTGACCTTATAAAGTGTTGATGGGGGAATTAAGCTACACAGCCTTTGTAAAGAGCCTGGAGCAGTGCCGGTGTGTAGTAGGGGCAGAGTATCTTAGCCCTCCAGCTGCACTGGCAGTGAGACAGGCTCTTAAGCAGCCCCGTGACACCTACCTGTTGGCATTCATGCCCACATGTGATCCCCTCTCCTTGAGCACAGGCAGGAACTGTGGCTTACTTCTAACAAATTATAGTAAAGGTGTTGAAATGCCACTTCCATGATTATGTCACATAAGATCGCAATGTTTGTCAGGCTTAGAGTCTCTCTATTACTGGCTTTGCAAAAGTAAGTTACCACATGGTGAACTGCTTATGAAGAAGGCCAGATCACAGAAACTGAGGACAGCCTCTAGTCAACAGCTAGCAACTGAGGCCCTTCATCCCAGAACATGCAAGAAACTGAATGCTGCTAACAACCATGTGAACTTGGAAGTGAGTCCTTTCGCAATCAAGCCTTCAGATGAGACCCCAGCCCAGGTTGACATCTTGAATGCAGCCTTGCAGAGTATGGACAGCAGACCCACAGAGACTGTGAAATAATAAATGTGAGTTGTTTTATGCCAGTAAGTTTGCGGTGATATCATCATGCAGCAATAGCTAACACACTGGCCTTTGGGCAGTTTCTGAAATGTGACATTGAACCCCTGGCTACAGGGCCTTTCTTGCTATTATATTTGCCTTCACTTTTCCTTCTAAGGATCTCAGATCAATAGTCTCTTCCTCAAAAAAGCCCTTTTTTCACCTATGAGGTGCTCTTATGGCATTGGGTCTTCTTCACTGAAAACGGTAACCATGGGATGACTCAAGAAGCCCGAATAGGAAGAGCTTTGGTCTGCAGCTCCCAGAGAGATCAATGCAGAAGGCAGGTGATTTCTGTGTTTCCAACTGAGGTACCTGGCTCATCTCATTTGGACTGGTTAGACAGTGGGTGCAACCCACACAGGATAAGCAGAATCAGGGTGGGGCATCACCTCACCTGGGAAGTACAAGGGGTCGGAGAACTCCCTTCCCTAGCCAAGGGAAGCCATGAGGAACTGTGCCATGAGTAATGGTACATTGCAGCCCAGACACTATGCTTTTCCCATGGTCTTTGCAACCTGGAGACCAGGAGATTCCCTTGGGTTCCTACACCACCAGGGCCCTGAGTTTCAAGCACAAAAGTGAACAGCCATTTGGGCAGATGCTGAGCTAGCTGCAGGAGTTTTTTATGCCTCAGTGGTTCCTGGAACACCAGTGAGACAGAACCATTTACTCCCCTGGAAATGGTGCTGATGCCAGGGAGCCAAGTGGTCTTGCTCAGCAGGTCCCACCACCATGGAGCCCAGCAAGCTAAGATCCACTGGCTTGAAATTCTTGCTGCCAGCACAGCAGTCTGAAGTTGACCTGGGAAGCTAGAACTTGCTGTGGGTAGGGGCATCTGCCATTACTGTGGCTTGAGTAGGCTGTTTTCCCCTCACAGTGTAAACAAAGCCACCAGGAGGTTTGGACAGGGCAGAGCCCACTGCAGCCTGGCAAAGCCCCTATAGCAGACTGCCTCTCTAGATTCCTCCTCTCTGGGCAGGGAATCTCTGAAAGAAAGGCAGCAGCCCTACTCAGGGGCTTATAGATAAAATTCCCATCTCCCTGGGACAGAGCACCTGGGGGAAAAGGCAACTGTGGATGCAGATGCAGCAGACTTAAACGTTCCTGCCTGCCAGCTCTGAAGAGAACTGCATATCTCCAAGCACAGCACTCGAGCTCTGCTAAGGGACAGACTGCCTCCTCAAGTGGGTCCCTAACCCTCATGCCTCCTGACTGGGAGACACCTTCCAGCAGCAGTTGACAGACACCTCATACAGGAGAGCTCCAGCTGGCATCTGGCAGGTGCCCCTCTGGGACAAAACTTCCCAAGGAAGGAACAGGCAGCAATCTTTGCTGTTCTGCAGACTCCACTGGTGATACCCAGGTACATAGGATCTGGAGTGGACTTCCAGTAAACTCCAGCAGACCTGCAGCAGAGGGGCCTGACTGTTAGAAGGAAAACTAACAAACAGGAATAGCATCAACATCAACAAAAAGGACGTCTACACAAAACCCCATTTGAAGGTCACTTCCATCAAAGACCAAAAGAAGATAAATCCATGAAGATGAGGAAAAATCAGTGCAAAAAGTTTGAAAATTCCAAAAACCAGAATGCCTCTTCTCCTCCAAAGGATCACAACTCCTCGCCAGCAAGGGAACAAAACTGGACGGAGAATGAGTTTGATGAATTGACAGAGTAGACTTCAGAAAGTGGGTAATAACAAACTCCTCCAAGCTAAAGGAGCATGTTCTAACCCAATGCAAGGAAGTTTAAAAACCTTGACAAAAGGGTAGAGGAATTGCTAACTAAAATAATCAGTTTAGGGAAGAACATACATGAGCTGATGGGGCTGAAAAACACAGCATGAGAACTTTGTGAAGCATACACAAGTATCAATAGCCAAAGCAATCAAGTAGAAGAAAGTATATCAGAGATCGAAGATCAACTAAATAAAATAAAGTGTGAAGACAAGATTAGAGAAAAAAGAATAAAAAAGGAACAAACAAAGCCTCCAATAAATATGGGACTATGTGAAAAGACCAAACCTATGTTTGATTGGTGTACCTAAAAGTGATGGGGAGAATGGAACCAAGTTAGAAAACTCCACTCTTCAGGATGTTATCCAGGAGAACTTCCCCAACCTAGCAAGGCAGGCCAACATTCAAATTCAGGAAATGCAGAGAACATCACAAAGATAATCCTCGAGAAGAGCAACCCCAAGACACATAATCATCAGATTCACCAAGATTGAAAGGAAGGAAAAAATTTTAAGAGTAGCCAGAGAGAAAGGTCGGATTACCCACAAAGGGAAGCCCATCAGACTAATAGCAGACCTTGCTGCAGAAACTCTGCAAGCCAAAAGAGAGTGGGAGCCAATATTCAACATTCTTAAATAAAAGAATTTTCAATTCAGATTTCTTATACCGCCAAACTAAGCTTCATAAGTGAAGGAGAAATAAAATCCCTTACAGACAAGCAAATGCCGAGAGATTTTGTCACCATCAGGCCTGCCTTACAAGAGCTCCTGAAGGAAGCACTAAATATGGAAAGAAAAAACTGGTACCAGCCACTGCAAAAACGTCAACTAATGGCCAAAATAACTAGCCAGCATCATAATGGCAGGATCAAATTCACATATAACAACATTAACCTTAAATGTAAAGGGGCTAAATGACCCAATTAAAAGACACAGACTGGCAAATTGGATAAAGAGCCAAGACCCATCACGTGCTGTATTCAGGAGACCCATCTCATGTGCAAAGACACAAATAGACTCAAAACAAAAGGATGGAGGAATATTTACCAAGCAAATGGAAAGCAAAAAAAGAAGCAGGGGTTGCAATCTTAGTCTATTATAAAACAAACTTTAAACCAACGAGATTTAAAAAGACAAAGACGGATATTACATAATGGTAAAGTGATCAACGCAACAAGAAGCACTAACTATCCTAAATATTTATGCACCCAATACAGGAGCACCAGATTCATAAAGCAAGTTCCTAGAGACCTACAAAGAGACTTAGACACCCATACAATAATAGTGGGAGACTTTAACACCCCCCTGTCAATATTAAACAGATCAACGAGACAGAAAATTAACATGGATATTCAGGACTTGAACTCAGCTCTAGACCAAGTGGACCTAATAGACACCTATAGAACTTTCCACTCCAAATCAACTGGATATACATTCTTCTCAGCACCACATCACACTTATTCTAAACTTGACCACATAATTGGAAGTAAAACTCCTCAGCATATGTCAAGGAACAGAAATTATAACAAACTGTCTCTCAGACCATGGTGTAATCAAATTAGTCCTCAGGATTATGAAACACACTCAAAACTGCACAACTACGTGGAAACTGAACAACCTGCTTATGAATGACTACTGGGTAAATAACAAAATTAAAGCAGAAATAAATAAGTTCTTTGAAACCAATGAGAATAAAGACACAGCACACCAGAATCTCTGGGACACAGCAAAAGCAGTATTTAGAGGGAAATTTATAGCACTAAATGCCCACAGGAGAAAGTGGGAAAGATCTAAATCAACACCCTAACATTACAATTAAAAGAACTAGAGAAGCAAGAGCAAACAAATTCAGAAGCTAGCAGAAGACAAGAAATGACTAAAATCAGAACAGAAATGAAGACAATAGAGATACGAAAAAAACCCTTCAAAAACTCAATGAATCTTGGAGCTGGTTTTTTGAAAAGATTAACAAAATAGATAGACTGCTAGACAGACAAAGAAGAAAAGAGAAAAATCAAATAGACAAAATAAAAAATGATAAAGGGGATATCACCATTGATCCCACAGAAATACAAACTAGCATCAGAGAATACTATAAATACCTCTAGGCAAATAAACTAGAAAATCTAGAAGAAATGGATAAATTCCTGGAGCCACACACCCTCCCAAGACTAAACCAGGAAGAAGTTGAATCCTTGACTAGAACAATAACAAATTCTGAAATACAGGCAGTAATTAAAGGCCTACCAACCACACACACACACACACACACACACACACACACACACAGCCCAGGACCAGATGGATTCACAGCCAAATTCTACCAGAGGTACAAAGAGGAGCTGGTACCATTCCTTCTGAAACTATACCAGACAATAGAAAAAGAGAGACTCCACCCTAACTCATTTTATGAGGTCAGCATTATCCTGATACCAAAATCTGGCAGAGACACAACAAAAAAGGAAAATTTCAGGCCAATTATCCCTTTTGAAGATTGATGCAAAAAACCTCAATAAAATACTGGCAAACTGAATCCAGCAGCACATCAAAAAGCTTAACCACTACAATCAAGTCAGCCTTCATCCCTGGGATGCAAGCCTGGTTCAACAGATGCAAATCAATAAATGTAATTCATCACATAAACAGAACCAATGACAAAAAGCCCACATGATTCTCTCAATAGATACAGAGAAGGCCTTTGAGAAAACTCAATACCCCTTCATGCTAAAAACTCTCAAACTAGATATTGATGGAACGTAGCTCAAAATAATATGAGCAATTTTGACAAACCCACAGTCAATATCATACTAAATAGGCAAAAGCCAGAAGCATTCCCTTTGAAAACTGGCATAAGACAAGGATACCCTCTCTCACCACTCCTATTCAACATAGTATTGAAATTTCTGGCCAGGGCAATTAGGAAGAGAAAGAAATAAAGGGTATTCAAATAGGAGGACAGGAAGTCAAATTGTCTCTGTTTGCAGATGACATGATTGTATATTTTAAAAACCCCATAGTCTCAGCCCAAAATCTCCTTAAGCTGATAAACAACTTCACCAAAGTCTCAGGATACAAAAGCAATGTGCAAAAACCACAAGCATTCTTATACACCAGTAACAGACAGAGAGCCAAATCATGAAGGAACTCCCATCCACAATTGCTACAAAGAGAGTAAAAACCTAGGAACACAAGTTACAAGCGATGCGAGAACCTCTTCAAGGAGAACTACAAACCACTGCTCAAGGAAATAAGAGAGGATGCAAACAAATGACAAAAAAGATTCCGTGCTCATTGATAGGAAGTATCAATATCATGAAAATTACCATACTGCCCAAAGTAATTTATAGATTCAATGCTATCCCCATCAAGATACCATTGATTTTCTTCACAGAATTAGAAAAAACTACTTTAAATTTCATATGGAACCAAAAAAGAGCCCAAGACAATCCTAAGCAAAAAGAACAATGCTTAAGGCATCATGCTACCTGACTTCAAACTATACTACAAGGCTATAGTAATAAAAACAGCACGGTACTGGTACCAAAACAGAGATATAGATCAATGGAACAGAACAGAAGCCTCAGAAATAGCACCACAAATCTACAACCATCTGATCTTTGACAAACCTGACAAAAACAAGCAATGGGAAAAGGATTCCCTATTTAATAAATATGTTGGGAAAACTGGCTAGCTATATGCAGAAAACTGAAACTGGACCCCTTCCTTACATCTTATACAAAAATTAACTCAAGATGGATTCAAGGCTTAAATTCAAGGCTTAAACTGAAAACCATGAAAACCCTAGAAGAAAGCCTAGGCAATATCATTCACAACATAGGCACTGGCAAAGACTTCATGACTAAAACACCGAAAGCAATAGTAACAAAAGCCAAAATTGACAAATGGGATCTAATTAAACTAAAGAGCTTCTGCACAGCAAAAGAAACTATCATCAGAGTGAACAGGCAACCTACAGAATGGGAAAAAATTTTTGCAACCTATCCATCGACAAAGGGCTAGTATCCAGAATCTACAAAGAACTAAAATAGATTTACAAGAAAAAAACAAACAAGTCCATTCAAAAGTGGGCGAAGGACATGAACAGACACTTCTCAAAAGAAGACATTTATGCGGCCAACAAACATAAAAAAAAGCTCATCATCACTGGTCATTAGAGAAATGCAAATCAAAACCACACTGAGATACCATCTCATGCCAGTTAAAACGGCAATCATTAAAAAATCTGGAGACGACAGATGCTAGAGAGGATATGGAGAAATAGGAACACTTTTACACTTCTGGTGGGAGTGTAAATTAGTTCAACCATTGTGGAAGACAGTGTGGTGATTCCTCAAGGATCTAAAAATAGAAATTCCATTTGACCCAGCAATTCCATTACTGGGTATATACCCAAAGGACTATAAATCATTCTGTTATAAAGACATATGCACACACATGTTCATCATGGCACTGTTTACAATAGCAAAGGCCTGGAATCAACCCAAATGCCCATCAATGATAGACTGGATAAAGGAAATGTGGCACATACATATACCTTGGAATACTCTACAGCCATAAAAAATGATGAGTTTGTGTCCTTTGTAGGGACATGGATGAACCTGGAAACCATCATTCTCAGCAAACTGGCACAAGAACAGAAAATCAAACACACATGTTCTCACTCATAGGTGGGTATTGAACAATGAGAACACATGGACACAGAGAGGGGAGCATCACACACTGGGGTCCGTTGTTGGGGGTTGGGGAGGGATAGTGGGAGGAAGGGTGGGGAGGGATAACGTGGGGAGAAATGTCAGGTATAGGTGATGGGGGGATGGTGGCAGTAAACCATCTTGCCATGAATGTACCTATGCAACAATCTTGCATGATCTGCACATGTACCCCAGAATCTAAAGTACAATTAAAAAAAAGAAAATGTGGCACATATACACCATAGAATACTATGCAGCCATAAAAAAGGATGAGTTCATGTCTTTTGCAGGGACATGGATGAAGCTGGAAACCGTCATTAGGAAACTAACACAAGAACAGAAAACCAAACACCACATGTTCTCACTCATAAGTGGGAGTTGAACAATGAGAACACATGGACACAGGGAGGGGAACATCACACACTGGGGCCTGTTGAGGGGTGGGGGTTAGGGCAGGAATACATTAAGAGAAATACCTAATGTAGATGACGGGTTGATGGGTGCAGCAAACCATCATGGTGCGTGTATACCTATGTAACAAACCTGCACATTCTGCACGTGTATCCCAGAACTTATATATTTAAAAAAAAAAAAAAAGTTGACTGTTCAGCAACAAAAAACAGTAATCACTATTGTAATTTTGTATTTATTTGTATGATTACTGTGTTATTCAGTTACAATTGCATAGAGTAAAATGCATAGATCTTAAGCACATAGTTTGAGCTATTTTGACAAAAGACCAATTTTGATAAATGTAATATACATATCACGCCAGAAAGTTCCTTCCTGTTCCCACCTAGTCAAGACCTCCTTTACCCAAAGCAACCATTGTCTTGATTTCTAGCACTATAATTAATTATGTTGGTTGTGGAATTTCACATAAGTGGAATCATATAGTTTGTGCTCTTTGGTGTCTGGCTTCTTTCATCAGCATGTTTCTGAGACTCATCCTCATTACAGGTATCAGCAGTTTATTTCTTTTTATTAAACTGCTCAGTAACATCCCATTATATTAACATGCCAGTTTATCCGTTCTCCTATTGAGGATCTATGTTGTTAACAATTTTGAGCTATTATGAACAAAGTTACTATGAATATTCTTGTATAATAATTTTTCAGACATATATTTTCATTTCTCTTTGGTAAATACTTAGGAATTGCTCAGTCAAAGGATAGCTGTATATATAACATTTTAGGAAAATGCTACTTTTCAAAACTGATGGGATCATTTTATACCCCCACCAACAATATATGGGGGTTCCAGTTGATCCAGGTCCTTGCCAACATTTGACATTGTAGGGATTTTTTTTTTAATTTAGATTCCAGTAGATGTGCAGTGGTAACTCATTTGAGTTTTAATTTGGAATTTTCCTGATGACTACTGATGTTGAGCACATTATTATGTTCTTCTTTATCATTTATAAATATTTTATAAACTATCTACTAACTACTCAAGTATTTTGGTCATTTGTATTGGGTTTGTTTTCCTTTAATTACCAAATAAAAATTCACTAATTAAAGGAAAACAAACTCAATACAAATTAAGCATTTTTTTCCTACATATTCTTAATACAAACTATTTGTTGGATGTAGGTATTGTAAAAATTTTCTCTTAGCCCACAGCTGTCTTTTCATTTTCTTAATGGTATCTTTTGATGAGCAAAAGGTTTTAAGTTCAATTTGTCAATTTCTTTCTTTTTTTTTCATTCTTCTGTGTCCTGTCTAAGGAATCTTTGCCTAATCTTAGGTTGTGACTATATTTCCCTGTGTTTTCTTCTAAAAGCCAAATATAAAAGCTAAAAGTTTTTAATAATCTATTATCCATTTTAAATGCATATTTGTATATGACATGAGGTAGCCATGAAGGTTTGTTTTTCCACCCAATATAAATATCCATTTGTTCTAGCACTATTTTTTGAAAAGGCTTTCAATTCCCAATTGAATTGCCATAACAGTCTTGTCAACCATATATGTATGTATCTATCTATTTCTGGACTCCTTAATCTTTCTACAATGCCACACTGTTGTGATTACCATAACTTTATAGTTAGTTTTTAAGTCAGAGAAAGTCCTCTAACCTTGTTTTATTAAATGTTAAATATTGTTTTAGAAATTCTATGTCATTTGCATTTCCATGTACATTTTAGTATCAGCTTATTTATTTCCTGGAAAAAAAGTCAGCTAGGATTTTGATTAGGATAGGTAGAATTTACAGATCAACTTAGGGAAAATTGATGTCTTAACAATACTGAGCCTTCCAATGCAGAACATGGCATCTCTTTATATTTAGTTCTTTCATTTCTATCATCAATATTTTATAAATTTCAATGGAAAGACATTGATATCTTTAAAAAACTTACCCCCAAAATTTTGTAGTTTTGATTGCTATTTTAAATGATATTTTTATTTTGCTTTCCAATCATTTCTTGCTGATAGTATTAAATTATATTTCTTATGTTAACTTTGTGGTAGATGACATTGGTACATTTGCTTACTAGATCTAATAGAGTTTTGGCAGATCCTTTACAGTTTTCTACATAGAAAATGATGTCACCTATAGTGACAGTTTTATTTCTTCCTTCCTAGTTTTTATGATTTTGTTTCATTTTCCTGCCTTTTTGCACTGGCTAGGACTTTAACTAATGATGCAAGCAGACATCCCTTACCTCATCTCCAACTTAAGAAGAGGAGTGCTCAATATTTCAGCAATGAGTCATGATTATTGTAGACTCTTTAACAGGTTGAGGGAAGCTTCTCCTATCCCTAGTTGTGTGGATTTTAAAAATCATGAATGTGTCTAAATTTTTGGCAAATATCTTTTCTTCATCTAGTAAAATGATCACATTCTATTTTTCTTTTAATCTGTTAATATCATAAATTTCATTAAATGGTTTTCATTTGTTGAATGAATCTTGCATTCCTGGGATAAACTCCAGCCACTCATATCCTTTTTAATATGCTGGTATGTAATTTTCTTATCTTGTAATGTCCTTGTTTGGATGCAGTTTTTCATTTATTTTTCTATCTATTTGATTAAAAGGTATTTGTAAGCTTCATGAGGCCTGCAATTACATCTCTTGTGCTCGCCTTTTTTTCTCTCACATGACTAAGAATGTAATAATAGGTTGTTGAAGGAATTACTAGATGAAAGAATATATGAGCAAATTATTTCTGGTCACAATATGTGAAAGTGCCTTATAAGCATTAAAGCATAAAGCATACCCAAGAATGGGTTTATTAGTAGTAGAAGAATTAGGACTACCTTGGTGCTTTTTATAGGGTTCAGAGTATGAGGCAAAGTAATCAATTTTACTGTAGAAAATGAATTCAGAATCAGGCTAATTTCCCTGGCTGAACTCAATGAAGACCACATTATATTATATCCTCTACCTAAGGGCTCTTTTAACGTTCTGTCAGTTCTCTGGAGCCAAGAGAAGTTCAGGACTTTAATATTTACTCGTACAAATGTTCATGACTCTTTCTTCTCACAGTGAAAAAAAAAATGCTGCTGATCCAATTGTACATAACCTAATTGTACATAACCATGTATGTATATGGATGTGAAAAAATTTTTTTCATGTTCAGGGATGTTATAAGCATAACACAATGTTCATACTTGTATAATGTATAACACTATGCAAATGTATGATACCTGAAAATGTGTTGCAGCTTCAACATATAAAGAGATAACTGCAACAGAGAAATAATAACATATAAGTGTCTATAAAATGCTACATTACTTCAATTTCACTAATAGTTAAAGTGTCTATAAAATGCTACATTACTTCAATTTCACTAATAGTTAAACTTGGCATGTGAAATTTTTGTTACATTTAAAAATAATTTACAGGTTTAGTTTGATTTTCTGTTTTCACCTTGGAAGAATTCCTGGGTATATATGATTCTCTAAGAGATCTGAAGCAACCTTAAACTAAATGAGCCAACTAATTAAAAAAGCTTTAAAAGGTATAAAAATCCTTACAAGATGTACACAGATCAACAGGTATATTGGATATGGGGTCTAGCTGCTGGCCCAAGTGTTTGGTGTGAGGTAGGGCTCAGAAGTCAGAGTACTTCCCTTGAGCCTACAAAGAAAGGTCTTCAAAGGGCTGTTTTTTGTTGGGAAGGACTAGCTTGCAGCATCCCTCAGCTTATTTCCAGGCACAGATTATGGCCCTGACTTTTGTTTATAATGATTAAGTCTTTGGTTATGATTTTTTTTTTTTTTTTGAGATGGAGTCTAGCTCTGTCACCAGGCTGGAGTGCAGTGCCGCTATCTCAGCTCACTGCAACCACTGCCTCCTGGGTTCAAGTGATTCTCCTGCCTCAGCCTCCTAAGTAGCTGGGATTACAGGCATATGCCACCATGCCCAGCTGATTTTTGTATTTTGTTTTAATAGAGACAGGGTTTCATCATGTTGGCCAGGATGGTCTTGATTTCCTGACCTCTTGATCCTCCCACCACGGCCTCCCAAGTGTTGGGATTACAGCTGTGAGCCACCGTGCCCGGCACGATTGTTATCTTAGAATTAAAATATCCTAAGTTTCTCAAGGGAGAAAATCAGTTTCACCTCTTTCTAGTGCCTTCTGGCTGCTGGTGAAATGATGAACATGTTGAGCTTTACAAGCCAGAGATTCAATGAGAACAGAAACACACTGCCAGGAAGAGAGAAGGCTGCTCAGAATGAGGGTTCAGGACCTGGAGCCCACTCTGCGGAGAGGGACTGGAGCCAGGTCCTGGTTGGCTTGTGCTCTTCTCTTTTACAAGCAGGTCTTATGTATCTACCAAATCACACCAGACTGCCCAAAGCTGGCCTTGACAACTGACCACACACACCCCTGCCTGGGAGGCGTGTTTCAATGTGCAACAGACGCCTACCACTAAGGGGACATCAAACGTGCATGAGAACTCGCTAACCTTGAAACAGGTGACTGCCAAGACTGGCTGAGGGTTAGAACTCTGGGGAAATTTTCTAGAATATGTGTGAATTGCTGGGCCAGCTTCCCAATGGGCCAATCTTTAGGGGCTGAGCTGGGGATGTACATTCTCAGCTCTGCTGTTGGGTGGTTCTGTAAAGCTGGTCCTTGGTAACCACTGCACTAGACCAGGTCTCTGCTACTTCCACACTGTGGACACTTCGATGGATCATTCTTTGTGATGGGCACTATCCAGTGCATTGTTGCATATTCAGCAGCATTCCTGGACTCTTCTTGCCAGATGCCAGTAGCACCCTTTCTGTCCCCTCTCATGTCACCATATGACAACCAAAAAGATCTCCAGGCATTGCCAAATGTTCCCAGGCAGCAAACTCCCCTCTGTGGTAACTACTGTCCTAGGCTGCCGTGCAAGGTTATTAGTGATGGTGACAGCAACAATGAAGATAAGTATGATGAGGAACTGGGCTCTGTGCCGTGCATTCACCACATCTCATTCTGTGTAATCCTCACGGCCATAGTCACAGGCACTCTTTCCATCACTGTTTATAAAACTCAGAGAATTTAAACAGCTTTCTCAAGGCCATGGGTCATCGGTGGCCACAGCTTGATGCCCACCTCTGTTTGAGTCCAAAGTGGATTCAGCAGTCAGATAGATCCAGAGGGCGACAGAAGCCACATCCTGGAGACTTGGGGTTATCCCAAGGCTTGTTCTCGTCACTACTTAACAAAGCATAATGGCTCCTCTCTGTGCTCTACCGGATCCATACTCTTTAGGCTGGCAGGCCAGGCTGTCCCCACCTCACATTCCCTGATCAGCTACATTATAATGTTAGGCCTATTTCCTCTCTCACGCTGAATGTACCTTGTTAATTTTCATTGTAGGACTATTTCTTTCATTCAGGGTCTCAAACTCAAATGTCTACAGGGGCCTAAAGGGTAAATTAACAAAGTGGGCTCAGTGCAAGATGATAAATGGCAATGGATCTTTCAGCCTTATTTGGAGAGACCTTGGGAACGGTGGGGACTGTGGCCTCATTATAGCACCTGCTCTACTGAGACAGGGCAGCTGCTTCTCCATCTTGTCCTGTACTAGTATTGCTGGATTTTTTATTTTTTAAAAAATAAAATGTGGAATGTGGAATCATATGTGTAACTTATCAATTTTTAAATTTCGGTAGGTTCTTGAAGTTCAAAAAAACCACCCATGGCCTGGCTCTGGGCTGAAGTTGGGCCTTGGCTTTAAATCCCCTGTCCTAATCTCTCTTTGAAGACTTTTCTGCATTTATCTGAGTCCTGATCCTCCAACGCAGGGGTCAGGCCCAGGCTCCCAGCCATGCATCCTTCCTGGACCATTCCTGACTCCTTTCCAGTAGCCTTATCACTTGTACTATGCACCTTGGCCTTTGATTCTGTATATGGATTTGTCTTTACTTCACAGGGTCTTTCATCTTGTCTCCCCCAGAACAATGAGAGTTGCCTCCAGGGGTAGAATCATACTTTTTGTTTTCTTTTGAATTCATTACAGTACAGCCAAAAGCTCAGCACACAACACACTCAGTAAATATCCATTCAACTGAAATAAGAGCCATTCCTCCTAACCAGCCCTGATCTCTTGTGCTGGACTCTAAACCTACCTCCTCTTGTTAGGCCTTCACAGACTATATGCTGGATCTAAACACATCAGGTAGAACCTTCGATAAACTTAAAGTCCTTCATTCAATCACTCTGTAGCCATTGTTTCCTCTAGGCCAAAAGCTCTAAATATTTTGAGAAAATTGTACAAGACCATGCACCCTGATTTACATGGCTCTGGTTGTTTGCTCAGAAACAAAATCTTTGTACATGTACCACTTCACTGCTTCCTTTTCAGTTTCCCAATTTGGAAAAAGGAAACATATGAATCATTCCCCTCTTTGCGTTCTTTTCTAACTGAAGTGATAGATTTCAGAGTTGTATATAGCTAAGATGCTTGTTTATCATACCTCAGATTCAGGGAGGTGGTCAACATTCCAACGTCCAAATCCTTGAGGAACTGTGAACAGTCATTTGGAGAACCCACCACACATAAAATCCTCCAGGTGAATGCAAATGTTATTATAAATAGGGGGTTGGCTCAAAATCCTTGTGGTCTTAACTAGGTGTGAACTATGTGCATATTTTAGTTTCCAATTTTTCTTTTCTTGTTAAGAAGTAGCATACGGGCTAGGCGCAGTGGCTCACACCTGTAATTCCAGCCTTTGGGGAGGTCGAGGAGGGTGGACTGTTTGAACTCAGGAGTCTGAGACCAGCGTGGCCAACATGGTGAAACCCCATCTCTACTAAAAATACAGAAATTAGTTGGGCATGGTGGCACATGCCTCCAGCAACACAGGAGGCTGAGGCAGGAGCATCACTTGAATTCAGGAGGCAGAGGTTGCCATGAGCTGAGATCGTGCCACTCACTCCAGCCTGGGCGACAGAGTGAGTCTTCATCTCAAACAAAGCAAAACAAAAAGCAAAAATTAGCCAGGAGTGGTGGCACATGCCTGTAGTCCCAGCTCTTAGGAGGCTGAGGTGGGAGGATCACTTGAGCCCAGGAGGCAGAGGTTGCAATGAGTTGAGATCATGACACTGCACTCCAGCCTGAGGTGACACAGGGACACACTGACTCAAAAAACTGGAAAAAAAAAAAAGTAGAATATGCCCATTGTAGAAACTTTCAAAGACACCATAAAAATAATCTGTAATTTGACTATCTAGAAAAGAATTCATTTCACAGGTTTCATACACTCATACACACCCCCCTTACATAGTATAGGTATCATTATAATATACAACATATCATGTATACGGAATGTATGATAATGTATAATATATATTCACACACACAACATTTCATACAAATGAAATCATTTTATACACACTCTTTTGACAACTGCAGAAGCAGACGGAACTCTGTGGTTGTAAGTCACAGAAAGCAGTTCTGCCTAATCTAACAAAAGAAAGTTATTAGCAGGATACCGAGATGGCTTAAAGATTCAAATACCAATTTAAGCAATCCAGCTTTTGGGAGGCTGGGGACCACAGTGGATCTTGGAATCTAGGTGGTGGGTCAGACTCTTTAGGGTGTCTTCATTGGGAAGACTCAGTTCTCACTGTTTTCTGGCAGGGAGGCATTCCACTTGAGATCTGAACTTGAGAGAGAGAGGTCTGATTGGAGTAGCTGGGAGAGAGAGGTCTGACTGGAATAGCTGGGAGAGAGAGGTCTGACTGGAGTAGCTGGGAGAGAGAAGTCTGACTGGAGTAGCTGGGAGAGAGAAGTCTGACTGGAGTAGCTGGGAGAGAGAGGTCTGACTGGAGTAGCTGGGAGAGAGTGGTCTGATTGGAGTAGCTGGGAGAGAGTGGTCTGATTGGAGTAGCTGGGAGAGAGTGATCTGATTGGAGTAGCTG